>NW_025767194.1:600000-832494 GCF_003918875.1 Haliotis rubra
TTCACTTAAAAATTCAAAGTCTGACGAGTACTATGCAAATTTAGAATATAGCTACACGATTTTAAGGCAAATATTGCAAGGAGGAGTAAAATGTTCAAAATGTAAATATAAGTTGTTCGAATTGTCATGATTACAGCATCGAGGATGCATTTCAAGTTTTGTTCGCTTGCCCAAAGTATTCCAGTTTACGAATGGAGATGTTGTGTCCATATCAAATCAGGAATATGTATACCATGACAAACCAGTTAAACTGAAAAAAATGTAAATGCCCTAAATCTGTTGCAATATTCCTGAAACACGTTTTCCTTTTAGGATCTATCACTCACTCACTAGGCCATGTGATCTTACTACTGAATAAACGATTGATCGATTGAAAGTCTGACATAAATAAGACACCTGATGTATGCTTCTGACACATAAAATTAATTAAGAAAGCAATTTTCAATAGCAAAAACACGTTGAAACTCGCTAGTTGATGTGTAGAGTTGATTTCGTTTCTGTTTTTGAGTCAGTGTCATAATAGCATTTTATCAAATTATGTTTTCAGAATGGTCTCCCTTTCGGTCTTGTACGCTACGCGGGACACGACATCTCCGACACGATATCAGTTACCACTCTTCTGTATATGAGGCACAGTACCACCATGGGTAGGACCACAAAGACGTTTTTCGGTTTTGTTCATTAAGTTCAACACTGCTGGTAAACAGTGATTAGGTGTACTATCAAAGAAACTTATCTTGATGAAAAGGTATTGGAAAGTAGGAGTCTGTTTGGAGTAAGTTAACAAAGAATACAACAAAGAACAACAACTTCATATTCCCTCCACAGAAACTTTAATGACATCTTATGTATCCATATAATTGTTGTAATCTCAAGATGTTATATTTATATATATATATGTATACATGCGTGCATGTATGTGCATATGTATGTATATGTATATATGTATGTGTGCGCGTGTGTGTATATGTTTGCAATACTGTCTTTTATGTCATATAGAACCTTGCAAAACATCACTGAAGCTATATACATATATATTTGGTTGTTGTCCTCTTTGCCATATGTATTTTATGTGAGACTTGAAATGGAATAAAAAAAAAAAAAAAAAAAAAAAAAGAACACAACAACATGTTTGTCTAAGTCACTGCCTACTCTGTCTGAATTTAGTTTGGCCCCATATTGAGGTATATTATACGGTTTCTATGTGCAGAAGATAATACATAACCACCTTCTTGTTCGCTGTCTTTATTTAATTATTTCGTCTTGAAAGACTTCCACAATATCGTCTAATTCCATTTTGACAGATATGACAGGTTTTGATAAACTTGACCGGTATTTTGATTTTGACTTTTGTTCATAGTTTCCTTTTCTGACTAGCACATTACTCAGATAAAAAAAAGCTTTAGATGCCTGTAAAATCACATTCTTGTTTGGATGCCGTTCACATCAGCTATACCATTCGACAAATATCTGATAGGTTTTCTTCCGTTCCCTTGACAATTGTGTATAGCCAGTAGTATCACTGTTTCTGTTCTATCCGCTACGACAAGATATAATTGTCATTATTTATTCATTAGAAAATTCGCACCTATTGGATGTATAACATTTCAAGAGTATGTGACGGTGTCCCAGTACACATTGTGATAGGAATCAACAAAGTCAACGGCATCACATCTGAAAGTCGGATTGTACTCAAACACTCGGACTCAACAAAATGACAGCTTTTGTCTGGTATAAGTTTGTTGTTCTTATTTTTTCTCTACTGCTTCAAAGACGTCCTAGCTCCTGCTGTCTGTGTGAGAACGCCCAACTTGTGCACTTACCTGACTTTGACAATTTATTCGTGAACGAGCACCTGCTGTGGAATGACCAAATGGACAGCGTAGCGGCGTGCGTTAGTCGATGTTTCCTTGACACTCGCTGTCGAAGTGTGCAGGTTGACAGGATCTCCAGCAGATGTTCGGGTCATGCCACAGCCTTTGCCCGTCCTACTAAGATATACCCTCCTGCCACTGTTTCACAGCATTCAAGGCTCTACCTATTGCCAAAAGGTAATTGTCAATTTCATGCTCCTGGCTGCCTCTGCTTTTCCAACCTTATCTTTAAAACAGGTCTGTTCGAATCCCTGATTTGTCCTTATTATGTTTCTTTTTGCCAGCTCTGTAATAGTAGGTTACACCGTAGGAGGTTAATTCTATTACTTGCATCAACTGTAAGTTGACACGCTGTATAAGGACTGTTTAATAACATTAACGATTTTTTTTCAGTTTCAGTATTTCTAAAACATATTCTTCTTCATACCTATTTTCGGAATATTCGAAACAAACACAACGGTATTTATATGTGGTGCCTTTTGCTATTTCGGAAGTGTCGCGAATTAAATTGCAAGTAAATTGCATTCATTGTTGTTTTTTAATCTGAGGTTAACGCAATCTTAGAGCAATGCGTTACTTGCCTCGAACCAGAACTTTCTCAGAAAGTGAACGTTTTAAGGAAAACAACTATATGTATTGTGTGGTAAAGTGAAAAATGTATCACACACCCAGATTGTATATGATTAAGACTTGCCTCATCTACACAATGTGTAGATGCCAGTATATAAATAGAATAATCGTATCTTCATACTGACTAAATATGAAAGTTACATATATTTCCTCACACAACAATCAAGCATACTGAAAAGTGATTATTAAATGAATATCTGAAAAGAAGGGTACATGAAATAACCCTGATCATTATAAAAATAGATATCAGAGCCCTGGTTCTGAAACAACATTTCACTTTAAATATCCAATTTACAACCCCATTAAAGATGACGTTCCCACTACTGACAACAAAGGGTGCTGGGTGTCAGAATGACAGGATCTGGAAACATTTGTGGTCTGTACCCGGCGACTGTAACCTTGAGGCACCATGGATTTGCATTACCAGTTGAATCGAGTCCAGTCCAGTAGAATTAATTAGGCAATACGTTATGTTCATTCAACAGAGATAAAAAAATAAATAGTAAATAATATATATGGTTCGATGTTGATCATGTCCATTCTTGGCATATTAAGCACTGCATTTCCATAAAATTTCCCTAAAATATAATATTTGTATCTTGACATCAGCACTCATCAAGGACATAACGTGTCCAGGGGATAGGTAGTAGAACTGGATCTGGTGTGGATGATGCACACTTGATCCCAGAGAAACAAAAGAAAATAATCTAAGTAGTGTTTGAGTTGATGAGATTATTAACACTAAGATACAACAGTTTACACATATTTTCATAGGTACTCTACTTGGGTCCTAGTCAAAATGGTCACACTTCAAAATGGCCACAAACCCCTAGTCAAAATGGCCATACCAAAAAGTCAAAATGGCCATAGAAAAAGTCAAAATGGCCAAACATTTTTTTTTAAATACATTTTGCCATGTTGTATTATTTGATATCAAGTTGTAAAAATGACAAAAGAAGTTATATCAGACAAAACTTGATATGTTTATGGCACATAAAGGAATAGGAGTTCCTGTCATAAAAGGAAGACGCATACGTGACTAGCCGACTGCCCGCAAGATACCCATCAAGTTCCGGACGTTACAGGCACATGTCTGTTACTGTTCCTGTTGAATAACGTTTGTCTTACTCCAACACTGAAACAAGAGGTAATGGGGGAGAATTAGCGATCACTGAACCAGGAAGTATTGAAACAGTAGTCATAACATTTGTTTTTTCTGTATCAGTGGAGCCACACCTCTGGATATTGTCACATAGATCATATGCATAATTTGAAGGTTTTGTGGTATAACCGGTTGTCAATGTTTAAGAATACGGATCTAGAAATGTAGGATACACGTAGTTTATATTTTATTGCAGCTGCTCACTTCATAGGTAGTGCCTGTACCAGTGATGGCGACTGTCATGTGGCGACCTCTGTGTGCAATGATGGAGTGTGCACCTGTCAGATTGGGCACTGGTTTTCCCCCTCACAACAGGCCTGTGTCACAGGTAAGCATCACTTAAGCTTCTTAATTCATCACGTTGTAACTTATCATACTGGGAAGTAGTTCAGTTAGGAAGGTATATTGACATGGTTAAAACGTGTGAAGGTCATATCTGATGTCCTTCACCATGAAGATCGTTTTACTGTAATATTACTGAAGCCCTGGCCACTCACCTTCTGTTTAATGACGTTGACCGTTGTACGATTTGTGCCCTTAAGGTGACTTATGCTAAAATAGAACGGTTGAGATGGACATGATACTTAATCATACAAAGTATTACACGAATACTATATATATTCGTGGTGTTCATCAACTGACAGGATACCATTACAGTCGCGATTCGTATCGATTTCAACAATTGATATTCACTGGAAGAGAAATCATTCATCCACTGGCAATGTCATTGTGGTTTGTAGGGCTATATTGTATGTATTAGGTATTCATATGTAATCTTGACCCTAAGATGCTGTGAGCTTGAATCCAAGCTGTCGGTGTATGATATCACACTAACTCATCGACTCAACAATATTTCTGCAACTTCACAAAGTTACTTCCCGCTGAACAGTTATGATTTTGCGTATCCATGGCAGAATGTATGATTTCAAATGAAGGACACTACGTGTGCTCCTGGAACATAGTTCCAACAGTTTACTTGGCACTTCCGGCGAATCGATGTTTTCCTGTACAGATTCCATGGGCAAATGAAAATGTGTTTCGGATCAACTATCGAAATGTACGTAAGTACAAGCCATTTTAAAGTAGATACAATCACTTATAAGGAAACATTTGAGATAGAGGACAGGTTTTCAGTGCGATATATACTCATGGTAAGCAGATCATATCTAATATATATCATGTTGGAATTCCTTAGCACAGACACATTCCCAAACACCTACTTTACACGGATGACCCTGAACGTCTTGTCAGTGGCAACTCCACCCTGCAAAATTCCATTTTGGAATGCCCTGCAATATTCTTCACATGACACATGGCAAGATACATATCTAAAGAGATGATTGATGATTTATTTGCTCGTTCATTTCATTACCGTTTTCACGATGGTTTTGGTTTTGTCTCGGTGAAATATGACAGACTCAGACATATCTAAGCCAACAAATCTGACCTTGTTTTTTTGATAAATTGAAATGATTTATATCAGATGAAGTTTCTGTCCCTATTGACAGCAAAGTGATTGACAAGATTTAGGAAATACATCACATTTTGAAATGTCTCGCTTGCATCCTATATACACCTGTCGTCAGGCTCCCAGTTGTTCTCCCTGCCTTTGGTTTGGTACCTCCTGATCTCTTGTCACAGATCATGGGTGTGACCCGGTTCTCCACCGGGAGCACAGCCCTTCGGACATTCCAGTGTTGGGCAGTGTCCATATTCTCCGGAAAGTACCTTGTGGGCTTGACTAGGCAGTACTTCCTGAGAAGTATACAGTTCATTGTCTGGGCAGCGTGTAGAGCGGGGCAGAAGGTACCAGAGCTGATGATAAGCTTAACCAGATGTATTCGCTGATTCCCTTGTGAGATATTTCTCAGATGCAGAAAGCTGGCACAGTATATATGTCTCATATGGTTGTCAAAACCAAGATCAGGATCATGAACCACTCTCAGATTCTTCAACGTCACTGGCACAGATGAATCAACAATATGAACAGAAGTCCAAGCAAATCTAACTCTCCATTGCCTAGGTCCAAAGAGCATACTCTGTTTTGTTGGTATTAAGCTTAAGTTTGTCTGAAACCAACCATTCATTAATATCACAACATCTAAACAGTGAGTCAGCTGCAATAGCTGCTTTGGATAAATTGTGTGATGAATGTAATATTTTAATATTCGCAGATAGGTACCCTCGACAGTAGAGAGGCGTCACTTTTAGTGACTTGATTGTTGTATTTATCTCAGAGCAACAGGTACCCCCATGACAGAAGAGCTTCTTGGTATAGGAGCACATATTTCATATCAATGATTGATTTTAGTTCACTGCCAATATGTGATGAATGGCGTTTTAGCCACATACTAAACTAGGAGAACAGACATGACACGAAACAACACGAAGCTTTTCAGCGACTCTCGGGACTATAATCTTACATGGCTTTAAGATGCTGTCTTGTAAATTTAACTGTTGTATATGTAACATGAATGTTCTCTTACTGGTTGGAGGCACATACGCCTCCGACCTTTTAATCAGGCTAAATATGTCTCTTAGGTGACATTTCTCTCTACAATATACACTTGGATTATTCAAAATGAAATTTTAGCCAATGGTACTTGGTCTCTTTGTATTTTGGCATTTCCAAATGACCAATGAACATAGCTTTAGCAAATTAGGAGCCACGTGGGTAATCCGAAATAATAGTTAATGCGGAAATCGAGTTTTCTATGAATCTCTAATTTCAACGCATTCTGTGTTTTTACTGATCAAAAACGTTTATAAACTTATACACATTCAATTCAAAACAGTTGTACACATAATAGAGCACAATTCTACATGTTCAGTGCATGATGTCAAATTGCAGAATAAAAAAAAGATCCATTCCATTTTAGTAGCACCCATTAGCTTTTCCTTGAATTTAGCGAAGGGTCGATTGGTTTCCTAGAATCAGTTCGAGAAGCGGGACAGGGATGGGTGAATTTCTTTGAAGGGGTAGGATTCACGTGACTTTTGCAAATAAGCTGGGCCCGGGGGGATATGTCATATTTTGATGACTCGTTACCATCCGCCATAAAATAGAAGCAATATGTTGGACCCTGTTAGTACCTCATTTAGAGACATGGTTAGACATGACACAGACCTTTGATATGAATGTCATATACTGGAGATGAGAGTACCGAATTTGCGATGCGAGTACCGATCTCTAATGGAAGTAAGTCTCTGATAGACAGAGGTATGGACATCGTGATGCTCTTGAAATCAGCTTCACCCCCCTAATCATCTCATGTTCTTCTCACTAAATTCTTAATTTACTCAGGCGCCTCCAACGTTGCCTTTTTAAAGGCTTTTCTTGTTTGTTACACAGAATGCTCTACCCTTGGATCTGGACTTGTTCGTTACCCTGGATACGCCATCTGGGGACATGATGTGAGTGTGCACCCATCACTCGGAGAAACGTCCTGCCCACAGCTGTGCAGGGACACGTGCCCAAGCGTTGAGTACGACAGAGAACATAATCGCTGTTTGATCAATAACAGCACGTACCTCTCTGTGGGCGCGAGGGATCAGGGTCAACATTCTCAATGGGCGTACTACCAACGTAACTGTGCTACGCAGACACAGTGGGCAAAGGGTCAACAACACAAGGTAATTTGGACAAGACGTTTAACTGAAGGTTCAGCTATATGGACGATCTAATGGCTGCTTGAATGGCAATTGTTCACATGTATTCTGAACACAACAGTTATGGCTAGGTTAACGAGAGATCAACGACAACAAGCCATTGGATGTCTAGACGCTGGTCAACGTGCTCGAGTCATTGCTAATGACTTCAGTTGCAGCGTACGACCGATGGAACGTCTTAGACAGAGATACAATGCCACCAACAGCACTGATGACCGTTCATATAATGATCGACCCCGTATAACACGTCACCAGGACCGTCATATCGTCCATCAACACCTCTCGTTAACCTAGCCATAGCTGCTGTGTTCAGTAAACAAGTGAATGATTGCCATTCAAGCCGACAATTTATGCATGAATGCATGCATGATGCACGTGGATCTCGATTTCAATGTTGTGTGTATGCGAACTCTTCCCGTTCCACAAACAATAACATTTCTAACCTCAATCTCAAACAAGACTTTATTGGGCAATACAGGCTATACGACCACGATTCATGATTTCCTCAAACTTGACTTCCGGTGTATGTGTAAAAAATGGGTTCAAATACTCCATTGATACTTATATGTCATTTCCAATATTACGACGTTTCTTTTGCCTTTCAGTATATATTGTCGGTGGATAGGTATATATATCTTTTCGGCTATATATGTAGCTATATGTTAAGGAGGGTATATGTTGTTATATGTTGACGATAGATATGTTGCAATATGTTATGGGTAGATATGTTGCAATATGTTCTCGGTGCATATTATATACGGTAAGTTGTTCACTGGTCTCGAGGGGAACAGGGCTGATGTACCCTCGATGTTTGTTTATGTTCCCTGAGCCCCGAGGGGACCAGTGAACAACGTATTTATCTTACCGAACACCTCAATGCTAATTTTGAACTGCATGAAGAACGGGTATCGGATCATAGTATGGAGTACCAGACGATAAGAAAACAAATTTAGAGTTATCTCCCTTCCCTCGATTTGCATTCGCAAAACATCTGTAATTTCCGTATTCGATATGTGATTCAATGTTATTCGAGATAAAGAATGACTACTACGAAGTACCAAATGAGTTCGGCATTCCCAGCGGGGTCCATAGAAAATGTTACTCGCTTGTAAGCGAGGTACATTGAAAATAATATAAGAGCGCTCAGCCAATCAGAAAACGACATTTTTATGTGTGAGGCAAGATAAGTAGTTACATGTAGTCGGTGGATATGTAGTTGTATGTTGTCGGTGGATATGTAACTGTATGCTGGCGGTGGATATGTAGTTTTATGTTGAGCCCATGAAGATGGATATGTGAAAAACGTTACAGAAACAATTCTTCGCATGATTTTAATGAGGACTGTGATGAAGTAGATGAACTTGTACTAGACTCGCCTATATCGGATGATGAAATCACAAATGCAATTTCACAATTGAAATGTGGAAAATGTATACTATGTTAAAAGCAATGTATTTAAATGTAAAATCTTGTGTACGATGTGGCTCTGGTGTAACAGATTATTTTGACTGCCCAATGGGACTACGACAAGGATGCATTGTAAGTCCGATTTTGTTCTCATTCTTCATAAACGAATTTTATTATGAGGTTATGCAAAAGGGTAAACATGGTGTACAGATGTTCCCAGATATGATAGAACTGTTTATGCTCCTATTTGCAGACGATGTCATTTTGATATCTGAAACTATTATTGGTTTGCAAAATCAGCTACATATTCTTGAAAGTTATTCTGAAAACTGGAAACTATCCGTAAATTTAGACAAAACTAAAATAGTCATATTCAGAAGGGGTGGCGCTGTTGCATGTAAGGAGAAATGGTTTCTTCACGGAAAATCTGTTGCTATTGTTAATCAATATAAATATCTGGGGATAATTTTTTCAAATACGATGAGTTTAAAAAGTTGTGTCTATGACTTGTTCCTACGTGCAAAGAAAGCAATGATTTCAATTTTATCTATCTCACATGAATGTGGAATTTTAACTCCAAATATATTTTTCAAACTGTTTGATGCCCAGATACAACCCATTTTATTATATGGATCGGAAGTGTGGGGATTTCAACGTTACGATTACTTGGAGAGATTACATCTTATGGCTTGCAAGACGTTTTTATGTGTTGGATCCGCTACTCCAAATTGTATGGTTTACGGTGAATGCGGGAGATATCCTATGTATATTAATTCGCAAATACGATGCCTTAAATATTGGTTTAAAATATTGTTAATGCATAAAAGTCGTCTACCAAAAATATCTTATAATATGATGGTTCATCTAGATAATATGGGTAAAATATCACATGTTAGAAATCTTCTGTTTTCTCATGGATATGGGTTTATATGGATAAGCCAGGGTGTTGGCGATGTCTTTATGTTTTTAAAAGAATTGCGTGATCGAGCGGTAAATATGTTTCATCAGGAATGGAATTTCACTCTAGAAAGCAGCTCTCGTTACGAATTATATAGAACATTTAAAAACCTATTACAACCTGAACTGTATTTATCTAAACTTACTTTTAAGTGTAACAGAAATATATTTGTCAAATATAGGACGGGTTTGTTAGACTTAATGGTAAATAGAGGCAGAAACCTGTCCATCCCAAAATCTGTAAGATCTTGTCCTTTATGTAATTCTTCAGTAGAAGATGAACTACATTGTACCCTTGACTGTCCATTTTATGAAGATTTACGTTACATGTATATCCCAGAACGTTATCTGTCGGAACCACCACTGATAGCTTTTACCAGTTTATTAACAACTAATAATGAATCCACCCTACGTAATCTAGCTCTCTATGTTAAATATGCATTTATTCGTCGTACCGAGCACTTACAGTTAACCATGTCTTAATGTATGTAACTCGCTTGTATAAGGGCCGGTGGCCTAACATACAATAAACGATTGTCTTGTCTTGTCTACAGAAACACTGGAAAATCGCTGCTTCTAGAAGATTTCAATATGATTTATACAACTATAATGATGAATACAGTCTAAGAATCGCAAATGAGAAAAAGAAAATTCCTGAATAGGCAATTAAATCACGCAAATGGTTCTTAAAAGATTTGTTTGTTTGTTTGTTTGTTTAATGTTAATGGCAGCAGTCTGGAAACCACTGAGTCTGGACCAGACAATCCAGTGATCAACATCATGAGCATCGATCTACTCAATCAACATGTATCATTCAAGTCAGCAAGCCTAACAACCAGACCCTTTAGTCGCCTCATACAACAAGCACGATTACCTCAAGACTACTTCTAAAGCGGATCTTCACAAGTGGGCTGATAAAAGAAGTAAACCTGAGTAATATCCAGGCAATAGCCACTGTTTATTGTGTTTTGTAGGGTTACCTTTCATCGTTTCAATCAAATGGTCTTGCCAATCACACATCGTCACCTGTTAACTTTTGGCTTCCATTGTTTAGCCTGCATCTTTGTTGTCTTATTACTTTTCTTGTTTTTACATTTACAAATATATGCTCTCTGCCTCATACCAAGAACTGTATCAGTTCTTGCTTTAGTAGTTGTAGACTCAACACGAGTGGCTACACTAAATGAACAGTCACTGCAAGAAATGTGATATTGTCACAGGGCATATTAAACCCAAAATTAGCATTTAAAGGGACATTACTAACAGGCACTCACATCAAATGAAAAGTGACTAAAGTGAAAAAGATCGCCTGTTCCATCGTCATGATGATCTGCATCTTTAGGACACTTCGAAAGCTGAAGCTGAGGAAATGTCCGTAAACAACTCATTGCTTAAATTTCCACAATACAATATATCTCACAGTGGCATGTAAAAGGTTTTTGGCACCCCATGATTTCAAATTATATAAACAATTTAACGACATAAATACTGCGTGTTCAATATAGTATTTTGGCTGCAGAAGTTGTGACTTTTTCTGGTGTCTAGATAATTACATTGAATTGATTGCCGCCATAGATATTTTGGTTTAGCTAATTACAGCAAGCAACTGAAGTCCAGCCTTTCAAAGATATCACTTTAATAGCGTCCTTGTGCATATTATCAGTTGTGTTGTGTAATGAAATCCACTGGTTGACGTCTCACATCCGAGGTGGATGGTTATAAGACATGTACTCTGGCGTACTGTCTCCAGAACACGCTGTCGATAGAAAAGGTTGCCACTTGGACAATTTCCTGTTATGTATTACCGGTTTATGTACGAACAACTCCACCTTGTAGGTACAGCCATGGCAGGGGACCCGTGAAGATCCGGGGTAGAATAGGTCTTCGCAACCCATGTGCTTGCCATAAAAGGCGACTATGCTTGTCGTAAGAGCCGACTTACGGGATCGGGTGGTCAGTTTCGCTGACTTGGTTGACACATGTCATCGGTTCCCAATTGCGCAGATCGATGCTCATGCTGTTGATCACTGGATTGTCTGGTCCAGACTCGATTATTTACAGACCGCCGCCATATAGCTGGAATATTGCTGAGTGCGGCGTAAAACTAAACTCACTCACTCAGTCATGGCAGGGAAGTTTGTTTCAGTAGTTTCCTTGTCATCTTATGAGATGGTCCCTCAGTTATCCTTGCTGGAGTCACCATATGACTATTGGACTTTAATCACCTACCGATACACATCTTCTGTGGACTAACCAGCTGCCCATTATTACTGCGTCAGCAGGTGCTTCTTAGGCCATTGCTGCAACAATGTCCAGTTCAACATTTTAATGTTGCAAGACACGAAACGCATCTGAGAAGCTAGATTGTAGTTGAGATATAAATGTGCGCTGGTGGAAGGCTGTAAATTACAATCCTTGTTTGTGGAACTGCACAAGATGTTCTGAAGACTCTCTGTAGCATTTGTAATCTTTGCGAAGGTTGAAGTGAGTGAGTGAGTTAAAATTTAACGTCGGCAATATTACAGCCATATCGTGACGAGAACAGTTGATATCAAAGTTTAAATCAATAAAAGTATAACTGAAAAACCTGTCATCGAAGGACAGTAAAACTACTAAAATATCACAGCTCTTTATTTAAAACTAGTACACTATCATAAAAATATATCACGATAGACCACAGTACAATATAAGAACGGGCTATAGATCACCGGCAACTGAAGGTTGATCACCATACTAAGGACCATGGGGACTTACAGTACCTTTGCTACCTACATGGACCCTAGTTGTATTTACATCATCCCTTCAGCAGCCGGCGATTATAGTCAAAATTTAGCCATAATTAAAATCACAAAAATTCTATGCTCAAAACCCTGGTTAGTTTGAAATTGACTTTGAGAGTTTTGGGTGAGTGAGTGAGTTTAGTTTTACGCCGCACTCAGCAATATTCCAGCTATATGGCGGCAGTCTGTAAATAATCGAGTCTGGACCAAACTAGTGATCAACAGCATGAGCATCGATCTGCGCAAATGGGAACCGATGACATGTGTCAACCATGCCAGCGAGCCTGACCACCCGATTCCGTTAGTCGCCTCTTACAAGCATAGTCGCCTTTTGTGGCAAGCATGGGTTGCTGAAGACCTATTCTACCCCGGATCTTCACGGGTCAGTTACATGATGAGCTGCAATAACATGGTGATGAGCTGAATAACAGAAGTAAAGAAAGAAGAAAACATATTTTTATTTGTGTGTCACATGTTATATATAAAACATACATAGACACTTTAAAACATTCAATAAAATATAATATCCGGCCATATCGCCTACAAGACACAAGACACTACATCATACCTAAAAAAAATAGTAGTGAATAAAATATCACGGCTACCTAAGCAACAGTGAAGTGTGGTTTCTTTAATTACATGACTACAAGGTGCCTTTGCGTCTATTATACCCGTGAAAGTCCGGGTTAGAATGAACCTTCAGGAACCCATGCTTGTCGTAAGAGTCGACTAACGGGATCGGGAGGTCAGGCTCGCTACCTTGGTTCACACATGTCATCGGTTCCCAATTGCGCAGATCGATGCACATGCTGTTGATCACTGGATTGTCTGGTCCAGACTCGATTATTTACAGACTGCCGCCATATAGCTGGAATATTGCTGAGTGCAATAATGTTAGTAAATAAACCGTGGGTTTGATTAGGATTTGCAAAACATAAGAAAACATACGATCACAAATGAATGAATTATAGTTCATATGTTTATGGCATCTGCATAATGCCTCTCACTGTTCATAATTGTGCATTGAAAGCTCTCTTTGGTAGGTGGGCATGATTTTCATTACAAATGATGCACTTAGGTCGTAGACTCTGCAGTCAGAGTCAGATATTGCATCACTGGGTTGTCCGATCAGGTGCTGAAGAAGGGACTCGTCGTCAGTGCTACTTAAAGTCACTGTCAATTGAAGTGGGAATCTGTCTGTGATGACTGACCAGACGTTGTCATAATGGTCCTTCAGATGGTCACATGATAACATCACGTGTCTCAGTAGGTCAGTGTATACAGTGCACAGGTCACAGCATGTCTCCGTTTGTTGTTGAACTGCTACCGACGCTGAAGCCATCTTGTCTGATGTACTCTCTGTTTTTGGCTCGGATCCAACCCGATGCCTGTCCTGGAACATTATGTAGCATTCTGAACCGTGCAAAGTCTGGGTCCTTGCTTGTGAGTTCTGTCCATTCAGCGCTGTATTTGGTAATTAGGCTCTTAAACTCGTATTTGCTTATTAGAACGTTGATAGTAAAGTACCGATTCAGAGTGTATAACAGGTTGTACGTCTGTAGGACATTAATTAAATGAGGCATGAATTCCATCTGTTGATTGTTACGGTTATGACGATATTGATAGAGTCTTCTGTGTAGGAGCTTCTTTGATAGGTTGTTAGGGAAGAGTGAACACAGTCTGTGAAAAAACATAAGTTGACGCTTTGAGATCTCTTCTGTAATAGGCATCTAGTTGATCATACTGAGACACATATCATTTCTTGACCTTAGTTGGAAGCCTTCTATTTCCAACGGTAGAGTACCACATCGTAACTTACTAAGTATACTGCGATGAGACCTAGGCAGAATGTTTACATGAACATATGGTTCAGCTGTTGATAATTTCTTAAACTGTCTATAAGTACAAGTTTATTCCCGATAGGTTTCCAAAGTTCTTTTTTTTTAATTCTGACAATCTAAAGATCGTAGTAGTCCAACCTATCTCTCCCCGGGGCGTTACATTTGGAGTCTTACTGTCTACGCCCAGGAAGAATCTACTGGCTTTATTTTGTACGGCATTTACACAACTGACCTGATATGTACCCCATATGCATGACCCATATGATAAGATAGGCTGGACAAGGTTATTGTATAATGTATTAAGGCCCGTTATAAGCCAAACCAACACAAGATTTGAATTTACACATAATAACACCGAGTGGTCGACTAGCAGATTTAGCAATTTCTTTAGCTGTGAAGTTCATATCAATATTTTCCTGCAACCAAACGCTCAAATATTTATACGCACTGTTATAATCAATAGTGAAATCGCTAATTTTGAATACAGCTTGTGGTCTATTGAAGCAACAGGGTCGGTAATGAAGGAGATTAGTTTTCTTCTTATTAATATTTAAACGCCAGCGTTTACACCAATTATCACAGCAATCTAACATAATAATAACATAAATAAGATGAGTGGGATTACCATGACGATTAGTGAATGTAACTTATTTAGGTAGAAGCCGAGGCATTGCAAATACGCAGTTTTAATCCCTCTTTTATTTTAGGTCTTCATCATGATTGTTATTGCAGCTCATAATGTAACTTTCTTTGATGCTTTGTTATCCCACCTTTGTTATTGTTTTTGTTTTGTTTGTTTTTTATAATCTGTTTATTTATTCTAACCATTTACACGTTTTGCATGACAGTGTATTTAGGAGAATAGAGCATGGCAGTTTGACCAAACCTTATTGAAGTAGTCTTTATTACAAGTAATGACAGAGGTATACTTTGTTAACATATAAAATTCAGTGAGCTCCTTCTGTATGAATGTTGGTCGGTAGTTATTCTTTCTAAAGTTCTAAAGTTGAAAATGAATCGTTTTGACAGGATACGGTTTAAGGGATTGTTATTTTTCGATAGATAGCCAAAAAGAACGTTTTCTTTGGATATTGTTACTGGGCTTTGTATTTTGTGCGATCCAGCAACTCCGTTGTTATTGTTATCTCATTATCAAATGTATATGTATCCTGTATATACACTGGTGTACCCCATCATTCCCCCATATGATTGAAAATAGTATGGGAATCTATACCGAAACGTCGCTATTGTGAAAATAAAATAATAATGAAGTTAATCACCCATAAGGTTTTGTCATCTCCATAGTGATCGTGATCATAATTCAGTATTATTCAATGACAGAGTCCATCGTATGTTAGCATGACAACATCCATTATGGAGTACGTTCTATAGATTTTGAACAGAACACGCTATGCCCTGACAAAATTCAGTTATTCAGCACCTTTCAATGAAGCAAACCGAATATTAATGACTCTTGTTAGCATGAGGAGGCCCTTGTTAAGCTTTGATTGAGTGTTTACTTGATTGAGAGGTTTATCATTAATGCATGTCATGGTTCTCTGTCATTGCAGTAAAAGCATCTAATTGACTGGCGTTGAAAGAATTAATGCAACGTATCTTCAAGTTAACATCTTCACCTGAGAGACGGAATTTGTTGATGGGACAATAGGGTGGATAGTATTCTATCAGCCCCACTGTGATATACATACCTCATATTCATTTGGACTCGAGCGCATTGTAATCTTTGTCTCGAGCGCTTTGTCTCAAGCCACCATGTGATAAAATGTTCGAGGTCCACAAATCCAACGAGATTTATCCTTTATTGACATGGCTATGTAGATCTAGTGCAAACATATACCACTAGAATAAAGTTACTGTGAATTATTTGATGTTATGCCATTTTTAATGAAAAGAGATAATAAAGTGGTTTGTGGTGTTTTTTATTAATCACTGTTGAAAGGATAATATCGAAATTTGTATTTGACACTGGGCATCGTGACGCGCCCTTGAAGAGATTTGGTGTCAAAAGTCAGTTTAAAATTTCAGTATCGTATGTGTCCATTATTGGCGTTGATGCAAAGTTGACAACGACGACGCATAGTAGTAGTAGTAGTAGTAGTAGTAGTAGTAGTACTAGTACTAGTAGTAGTACTAGTAGTAGTAGTAGTAGCAGCAGCAGTAGCAGCAGCAGTACAATGTTTATTAAAGTGTCACGCACAACATTTACAGTAAACTCTTGTACTATTAACAAACTAGTATATGATGGTAATACAGGCTCAGATGCTGAAAGCATATGCAATACTTTTGGTTAATATTTCAAGCATCTTTGGATTCCCCATTTAGACAGTGTCTTTGATAGTGCTTTTTCAGATGAATGCGAAAAGTATGTTTCTGAAACTGAAGCCAAACAATCTGATGCAGATGATATTACCTCCCCCTTATCATGTGATATTACATTTAGAGAGGTACTAAATGCAGTGAAAGGGTTAAAAAATAACAAAGCTCCGGGCCCAGATTGTCTGAGCAATGAACATATCAAATACGTAGGGAAATAATTAATCACTCATATTGTCGCCTTGTTTAATGCTATCATCAGATATGAGTACATGCACATATGTATAATCTTGGTGAAATTCTTCCAATACACAAAGGTAAAGGCAAAAGCAACATTGATCCATCTAATTACCGTGGTATGACGTTAACATCTACGCTGAGTAAGCTCATGGAACGTCTGCTCCTAGATATAATTGAGAAATGGACAGATAATAACACCTCCTTCCCCCACCCTTTCCAGTTTGGCTTCAGAAAACACGCAGGAGCTGAGATGGCAGCGCTTACACTTACTGAAACCATTGCATATTACAATGAAAAGAAATTCACCAGTATACTGTGCTTTTCTCGACAATGAGAAAGCGTTTGATCGTGTGTGGCTTGATGGTCTATTTTATAAATTAGACAAACTTGGTATATCTGGTAAAATGTGGAGACTCCTTCGTTTATCTTATATGTCTATGCAGTCTTATGTTGGTTTTGCAGGGTTCAAATCGAACCAATTTCATGTTAAACAAGGTGTCGGGCAAGGCCGTGTTATATCATCGTGGCTTTTTTCACTGTACGTAAATGAGTTATTATATGATCTCAATAGAACAAGTTGTGGATTATGCCTCCCATGGGGAAAATGTCCTGGCGTATTGTTAGCTGATGACACAAATCTTACCAGTTCCAACCCCAAGGGACTACAATGTTTGCTAGATGTAACAGAATGTTATGCAAACAAATGGAAGCTGAAATATAATGTAAGTAAGAGTGCTGTATTGATGTTTAGTAACAACAAAAATGTATCGCCCAATGACCTTTTATTTTGTAATATACATGTACCCGTAAAACAATTCATTGTTTATGCTGGAGTGTATGTTACTACTTCCAAATCATCTGTTCATAGAACAGGTACTGTTTGTGAGAAACTGAGAAAAATGATTAATATTAATCATGACTCAGGGTTGCAATTTGGAGGAATAAATCCTATTGCTGCAATTCGTATATGGGATAGAGTTATACTGCCACGCTGCCTATATGGATGCAGTGTATGGGGGAAGCTATCTCATTAAGAATATGAGAAACCACACAACGTTATTTCTGTAAAAGAATACAGGGTTTTGATAGGCATATGCCTAATGAAGTTGTTGTGGATAAGCTTGGTATTTTATCATTACAAGCTTATATAGATCAACGTTCTCTGTTGCTACTTGGCAGAATATGTAACAGCAGTATTAAGTTTTCTTCCAAACAGCTGTTTTTACATAGAATCTTGCAATATGATTGGCAGAAAGCATAAACGAGATATGAAATCTCCTATATTACACATGTTGGAATTATCAGCTAAAGATGGTATCCAGGAAGAAATAAAACAATATGTTGTATGTTATAATTTTTTATGTAAAGGAAATGGTCAAGAATGGTACGGGAAAAGGTCTTACAATGTGATAGAAAAGCAGCAGAGTGTGCCATTCAGTCAAGGCTGTCATTGATACGGTATCAGTCAATAAGATAAGACGGTGTAAATCGACTATGGCAACTGGCGCTTGACAGACCAAGGTACTATAAACGTATTGGTTTTCTTATTAAACTGGGTTCTGTCCCCATTCAGTCGAAATAATGTGAGTGTGGTACTGTGGCGCACGATATTTTAAAACACGTCTTTATGATTTGTAAGATTAATATTGCTGAAAGAAATGTCTTATTTGAACAAATTTGTGACTAACTTGATGTTAATATGTTTGTAAAATTATGGACCTACGATGATGATGATGAATTTCTAAAATGTCTACTTGGCGGAATACCGGAAGACGTAAAGGACCAGCTAAACTATGATGTGTGGGCCAATGTTATAATATGTGTCTCAAATTCTGTATCTAAATGTAAAAATATTTATAACTGTTGTATTTCACCTTACCACCCTGTATAAGTTATTTCATGTGTATTTCTGTTGTATCATGTACCATTAATATGACTGTATAATACACATATACATTTGTAATCTTCAAACTATGGAGGAAATAAAGAATATCTATCTATCTATCTGTGTCCATCATTGGCGTTGATGCAAGCTTGACAACGACGACACATAGTAGTAGTAGTAGTAGTAGTAGTAGTAGTAGTAGTAGTAGTAGTAGTAGTAGTAGTAGTAGTAGTAGTAGTAGTAGTAGCAGTAGCAGTAAAATGTTTATTAAAGTGTCACGCGACTAAATGTAGATAATTAAATTAGTTTCATGAAAAAATATCCGAATGATTACATTATGATACTGAAAGTGTAATCGGCGGGATATGGTGATTGTGTATACTCTTATTCTACCGACCTTCACTTCAGAGAAATTGCCAAATATGTACAACAATGTTGACGTATGACATCACTACCGTTGAAATTTCTTAAAAAATGGCGGCAGACATGGGTTTTGCGAGGACCCTTCTCTTGATTCAGGGATCGTTTGTACATAAATATGAGATGTAAGTAATCAGAATGATTCTGACTATCTGTGTATCGTTTTCATTTTAAGAAAGAGAAGAAGCGGCCAGAAATGCCGATTATTACCGTTGTCGTTCTGCGTGATTTTGCGTCAGTCATGGCGTCACGCTGCACAGAAACTTGACAGTTTCGTATAAACACATCACATTCCTGTATTGCATCTATTTTTAATTTCCTATTTCTTGCTACTATGCTCTTTCCATTCAAATGGGTGTCTGAAAATTTGAGAAAATGCTACACAATATAAAGTCTGAAATTTTCTTTGTTTACATTTCAAACAGGTGTTGTCTTTCGAGCACAGCATTTGTTTCCACCTCCAATATCTTTCGTTTCAGTTTATCTAGACACTTGGTACTGGTGACAAAGACGAGTTGTAATTAGATTCTAAAATGTAGGAGGAATTCAGTAGTGCTGGGACGAGTAGGAAAACAGGGAATCGAGCACCGCATGTACTTACCCGAATAGGAATCGAGTACCCGGAAATGTAAGAAATACATTCGGGTCAACCTCTGAATATTCAATCACGATTTGACAGAGACTATTATAGAAAACTTGAAAAAGTGGTAATAAGACATTAAAACTGACCTCAAGCTATTTAATTTACGTCTGTTTAACCAATATATAGAGTAACACCATTACTTACACTCCTCGTTATAACAACGAACGTTTCGTTCCTGCTGCTACTGTAACTTAACTACTCACTGCTCATGCACAGATAGATTACAGTCATTAAAACTAGGCTCCGTTAATCGGACAATACCAATGATGTAAAAGCCCGTGAATTTCCGGGTTAGAATATTGATCTTCAGTAACCCATGCTTGTCGTAAGAGGCGACTAACGGGATCGGGTGGTCAGAGTCGTTGACTTGGTTGACACATGTCATCGCATCCCAATTGCACACATCGATGCTCATGTTGTTGATCACTGGATTGTAAAACTAAACTCACTCACTCACTCACTCACTCAATGATGTAAATGTGTGTTACGTCAAAAACGAAAACGTCAAGCTATTGTCTGCCCTTGTCATTACAGAGCTCTCTCCCTTTCCGGGTACCCGATTCCTAGAAATAGGACTCGATACCAGCTGTACCCGACCCGGATTCGAGTACCGTAGTACCCGTCCCAGCCTTAGAATTCTGTGATGGATTTGTCGCCGCTGAATATGAAATATATGTGATGTAATTGGCGTCTCAATATCGGCCTTCGCGAAACGTTGTGAGTTGTGAGTGATATTCAGGCCTACTTCGTAGTCACTTTGATTAAATTTTATATTTGAATATCGAAACCCTTTTTGTTACAACGAACACAACACTATCTCTTGTCATTTTACACGATAATGTTTGGAATTTTAAACTTATTTTATAACAATATCTGAATGCTAATGTTATACACTGATTTATTTTATATAAGGAATACAATGGCACAATAGTATTTCTCTGCCGAATTGTTGCAGCGTTCTTTTATAGACTTATGAAATATAATACATGTTTTCCGTCCTTGAAGAAATTGAAAATAACTATCTATGCATTTTCTATAGTCACTTGTGAATTGAATTAAATGGAGGTTCATCTGATCAAAGATTATCGAGGAAATTATGTTCATCTATAACTTAGACGCAGCTTCATGTTTTTCAAGACATCTTTCCGGAATATGCGTCTGTGAAGGCGTTCAGATAATGACGATATTGCACAGATTTATTCATGAGATTCCTGTCAACAGTAAGGTCGAATAATACATCGATTAAATTCAGCAGTGTTGGCCCTGGGGCCTATAGTACAATTACAGTTTGATTACTTGCACGTGGTGCTAGTAACATATTAAATTTCTATTGGCATTGAATGCATATTTCAGATAAAAGCTAATGGTATTATTGTCACAACATCTATATTGTTTGATGTTAAAAGATTTGGCAATGTGTGTTCATACATTACAATTTTGGACAGACTTGGCAAATAATTAATAAATGATATTGATAGCATCTTAATGACTTGCCATACAGTCATGACAATTTAAGGAGTATTGGCCTCAAGAATTGAACCACAGTTCTAACGGTACTTGAAATGCCACGATTGTCAAATGTGCAACGTGAAGGTGCCGTTGGCATGTTGCAAGCGGGAAGATCAGTTATTGACGTCGCAAGAGCAATGGGATGCAGCCGTCGTACTGTGTATGACTTGCGAGGTTGTCTACAACAAACTGGCACCACTTCTGATCGCCCAAGGTCGGGTCGTCCACGTGTGACGTCACGAGCAGAAGACCGTCAAATCGTTCTACGTCACCTACGTGACAGATTTCTGCCAGCTACACGAACCAGGGCTGAGATGTTTAGAGGTCGACTGTCCTGACAGACCATTGGAAATCGGTTGCGGGCTGCCAATCTCCATTCTCGACGTCCATATCTTGGGCCAACATTGACGCCGTTTCATCAACTCAACGTCTGCTGTGGGCCCAACGTCACCTCCGATGGACGCAGAGAGACTCGAATCGAGTCGTCTTTAGCGATGAATGCAGGTTTACCCTCAGATTCGCGGACGGCAGGCATAGAGTCTGGAGACGACGTCGTGAACGGTATGCCCAATGTTGTGTACAGGAAGTCGACAGATTCGGGGGCGGAAGTTGCATGGTGTGGGGTACTTTCTGTGGGAACAACCGTTCCCGACTTCTGGTCATCCGTGGAAACCTCACAGCTGCTGCTTACCGCGACCAGGTGCTCACCCCTGAACTCGTTCCTTTCATGGCGGCCCATGGCCCAGGTCTACAGTTCCAGCATGATAATGCTCGGCCGCATACCGCGATGTTGACACGAGATTTCCTTCAAAACGCTGGAATCAACGTCATGGACTGGCCATCGAGGTCCCCTGACCTTAATCCAATAGAGCACGTTTGGGATGCACTTGGGAGAAGGCTTCGTGGTCTTAGGAACCAACCTCAGAATTTGCAGGAACTTGGCGCTGCCTTGCAAGAGCAATGGCGCAGAATCCCCAACCACGTGTTCACAAGCATCAGGCAGTCGATGAGGAGACGGTGTTTGGCAGTGGTGAATGCACGGGGCGGCCATACACGATATTGAACTGAGAAATTTCGCATTTCTATTCTTGTGACTTGACATTCTGTATACCCATGTTTTGGAACGGCGGTGTAGCCTAATGGAACTGATTATGGCACTGTCAGTGAATCGAGTACATCACACAGATCTCAGCAATGAAATAATAACAATTTAACCATCTTACCATCTCTTGTTCTTTTATAGTGCCCTGAAGAAAGAATGTGAAGTTTCTTTTTTGACTCAGTATATGATCTCAATAGAACAAGTTGTGGATTATGCCTGCCATGGGGAAAATGTCCTGGCTTATTGTTAGCTGATGACACAACTCTTACCAGTTCCAACCCCAAGGGACTACAATGTTTGCTAGATGTAACTGAATGTTATGCAAACAAATGGAAGCTGAAATATAATGTAAGTAAGAGTGCTGTATTGATGTTTGGTAACAACAAAAATGTATCGCCCAATGACCTTTTATTTTGTAATATCCATGTACCCGTAAAACAATTCATTGTTTATGCCGGAGTGTATTTTACTACTTCCAAATCATCTGTTCATAGAACAGGTACTGTTTGTGAGAAACTGAGAAAAATGATTAATATTAATCATGACTCAGGGTTGCATTTTGGAGGATTAAATCCTATTGCTGCAATTCGTATATGGGATAGAGTTATACTGCCATGCTGCCTATATGGATGCAGTGTATGGGGGAAGCTATCTCATAGAGAATATGATATGTTGGAAACCACACAACGTTATTTCTGTAAAAGAATACAGGGTTTTGATAGGCATATGCCTAATGAAGTTGTTGTGGATAACCTTGGTATTTTATCATTACAAGCTTATATAGATCAACGTTCTCTGTTGCTACCTGGCAGATTATGTAACAGCAGTATTAAGTTTTCTTCCAAACAGGTGTTTTTACATAGCATCCTGCAATATGACAATGAACTTATGATTGGCTAGAAAGCATAAACGAGATATGAAATCTCCTATATTTCATATGTTGGAATTATCAGCTAAAGATGGTATCCAGGAAGAAATAAAACAATATGTTGTATGTTACAATTTTTTATGTAAAGGAAATGGTCAATAATGGTACGGGAAAAGGTCTTTCAATGTGATAGAAAAGCAGCAGAGTGTGCCATTCAGTCAAGGCTGTCATTGATACGGTATCAGTCAATAAGATCGGACGGTGTAAATCGACTATGGCAACTGGCGCTTGACAGACCAAGGTACTATAAACGTATTGGTTTTCTTATTAAACTGGGTTCTGTCCCCATTCAGTCGAAGGAATGTGAGTGTGGTACTGTGGCGCACGATATTTTAAAGCACGTCTTAATGATTTGTAAGATTAATATTGCTGAAAGAAATGTCTTATTTGAACAAATTTGTGACTAACTTGATGTTAATATGTTTGTAAAATTATGGACCTACGATGATGATGATGAATTTCTAAAATTTCTACTTGGCGGAATACCGGAAGATGTAAAGGACCAGCTAAACTATGATGTGTGGGCCAATGTTATAATATGTGTCTCAAATTCTGTATCTAAATGGAAAAATATTTATAACTGTTGTATTTCACCTTACCACCCTGTATAAATTATTTCATGTGTATTTCTGTTGTATCATGTACCATTAATATGACTGTATAATATACATATACATTTATAATCTTCAAACTATGGAGGAAATAAAGGATATCTATCTATCTGTGTCCATCATTGGCGTTGATGCAAGCTTGACAACGACGACGCATAGTAGTAGTAGTAGTAGTAGTAGTAGTAGTAGTAGTAGTAGTAGTAGTAGTAGTAGTAGTAGTAGTAGTAGTAGTAGTAGTAGTAGCAGTAGCAGTAGAATGTTTATTAAAGTGTCACGCACAACATTTACAGTAAACTACAGAATCACATAAAACAGTTTAAAGGAAGTGCGTCCAGCCATACATGGGCTTACGAGACACTATAAATACATTATAAGTTCATTAATGGTACACACATGATAGAATAAAATATGGGAGATAGAAATGTAGGCAGATTGTAGATAAGACACACTGATAACAACAGACAACAGACTCCTCGATGAAACAACAAAAGAGAAAGAAAAAGAATAACAGGAGATTCTTAAAATAATCATTAGTCCAAAAATGAAAATGCATAAATTAGATATACATTGTATATATAAAATTAACATTATTCCGCTATTTGCCATCTTTTAAACATTTTATAAAGCGCATTTGCTAATTCTATTTGTAAAACATCGGAATTCATTATATAAAACAATTTATCTTCATCAAAAAGATGATTAAAATTACAGTTGCTTCCTGCAGCTGCCTTAAATCAAATGTCTTTATAAAAAGTACATTGGATCAAAAAGTGAAACTCATGTTCAATAAAATATGTACAAGCATTTTTACAATATTTACATAGCCTTTCTTCAAGTGGTATAGAAGGCTTGGTATATCTACCCGTTTCAACATACAGTGATAAAATTCCACACCTAGACGACACTACTTTGGGGAAGTTTGTTTCATGTCTGAACCAACGCTTGTCCAAATTCAGCTAACGTCAATGGCTGATTCTGGACGTGACGTAAACGTTCTCCATTTCTTCCCATGCGTGTTCGGTAGGGGACAGGTCCGGAGAAACAGTTGGCCAGTGGAGTACCAGAATGTTCAGCTTTTTCAGGAAATCTGTCACCAATGGTTGTCAATGATGAATTGTTTAATTAGATTAACGAGTAGTCTCTGAATATATATTTTTGATAGAAACAAATAATTCCTTTTAAATTCTTCCCATTTGTCTCTCAAGCACCAAAACTCTAATATTCGCCACGTCTCTGTACATCTACTTCAACAAACAGAATAGGATCCGGATGTTGGAGAATCCTACCAAAATATAGATTGTCATGAACACCTCTCCAGAACTGTGATACACTCGGAACATAATGCCACCACAGTTGTGTCTGGTAGTGAACACAATGGGCTCGATAACATAGCACTTTTACAGAACAATGATTGAGTTCAAAATGACGTATTTTAAAGTCGAAAGTTGTATGAGAAAGGCAACTAATTTGGCCCAAAAAACCCGAATGAACAATATGTTAGAAACTGAGGACTGTTATATTAGAAAGTATTTGTCACCAGCTTCAATAATTCATGGCACGTAGCTGCAAATCCGTTGGCACTATGAAGATATCAGTCTGAACAAATTCGTGATGATGATGATTTAATAAATCTCCTTCAAGGATCTTTATTTCAAAACCTTCCTAATTTGAGCCACGGGTTTACAATTTTGTTATACCAGGAAGCTTTGGGGTTGATTTATCCCTTTGGAGTAGCAGGGAAGCACCGCAAATGGTGAAGTGTATGATATATGTTCTTGTTTATCGTCGTTCACATGTAATTGTTTTCGTCACGATATGGCTGAGATATTGCCGATGTGACGTTAAATATTAACTCACTCACTCACTCGTTCACATGTACATCTCATGTAGTTCGTATTGTTATGCAGAAAGGCATGTCTTAGGTGTATGGGCAGGAAAAGGTATTATCACCTTTATTGATTGATTTAAATAATATTCAAGTCAATAGTGTTGAAACTGGACATGCAAGTATTTGATGGGTTTTAGTGAGTGAGTAAGTGAGTTGGGTTTGACGCCGCTTTTAGCAATATTCCAGCAATATCACGTCGGAAGGCACCAGAAATGGGCTTTACTCATTGTACCCATGTGGGGAATCGAACCCGGGCCTTAGGCGTGACGAGCGAACGCTTTATCCACTTGGCTACCCCACAGCCTCAATGTGTTTTAGTGTACATCCTAGGTGACAACCTTGAATCACACATAACAGGTGTATTCTAGGAAATCTTTTGTTGTGAGATTTTGTTCAGCAACAAAAACAAATGAAGGAGGGTCAGTGTAAAGAGACCAAATGTAGGTTGTGAAGAGTCCCTTCGGGTTTTGAAGGAAACTCCATGCCTTGAGCACCAGGATTACATTTATCACGAATCTCTATTAAACCAGGAAAGCAGTTCCCATGTCACGAGTGGTTTACTACACTGCTTCGGCTATATGACTTGTTTCAAGGCATTGTGTCGCAACTGGGGTTTGGCTTCAGTAAACCCTACAACAGTTACCTTCTTTCTTTTAATCGTTGCCGTTCCACATTGTCTGGGGAGATGGTAGCTCTGGCGCTTCACTCGCTTGGTCCGTTGCAGGATGCTAAGTCAAGGAGTGAGGGGTCGGGCGTCCGCATCTCCTCACTAACTACATTACATTCATGTACTGGCACACATACATTCAAAGATAAACACAACACCAGGTTCTCACATAGGTTTACTCTGTCTCAGTCCATCTCTCTAACTACAACTTCACCAACAGACAGGGTAAGCTACGCACATGTGTGTTTATTTATATAACGGCTCTCATGGGTTCAACTGAGTGTAGTTCTGACGATCTTTGAGGCTTGTTTGGAGAATATACGTGCGCTTTCCAACAATTTTAGGAAATATTATTTTAAATATACTAACGGAAAAAAGCAACTGTGCAACGTGTTTCCAATTTACAGTGACAACGACCAATCTTTGATTCGTATGAAGGCCACAGGTCCATATACAGAGTCATGCATTAGAGTGAGTGAGTTTGGTTTAACGCAGGTTTTAGCAATATTTCTGCAATATCACGGCGTTGGACACCAGAAATGGGCTTCACACATTTTACCCATGTGGGAATTCGAACCCGGGCCTCCAGCGTGACGAGCGAATGCTTTAACCACTAGGCTACCCCACGCCCCCATACATTAGAGTCAGACATAATTTCGCAGATCTTTCCAGAGTTAATGAAACTGTGTCTCATTTCATAGCTTTGAGATAATGTCTACATAGTAACCGCACATCAGTCGAAGAGTTAAACATTCTAAACTAGCACATATTCAACTGATGACAATGACAATAGAGTAAAGGCTTAGAGGTGACTTATGTTCTTACAGGGGCTACATACTCAGATGAAATGATATTCATATTCAATACCCAAATTACAAAGAGGACATAAACGCAAACTGAAATGTAACACCAGCCATCTGCCTTGGTTTATTTTCAACCTTAATAATCCCGTCCTCAGTCTTTTTATTTCTCAAAAACACAACAACTGTGGTACATGAGACAAATAAATGCAAATGAATACAATAAATACCAAGATAGCAGGGATGTACAAAGTGACATCATTTATAATACATATGCAAAAATATATCATAACTAATAGAAAGAGCGTAAATGTTACACAAAAAATTTAGGAGCTTTTTGGGAACAATTCTAATATATTTTGCTAAGTTACTTAAAGTTTTTGTTCTTTTGGATTTGAGAAGGTTTGCCATTTTTGACTGATTCGGTCACTGAAGAAAGATATCGTTTTCTATGTTAGAAGGGTGAAATACGTCCCAGGTTCCATTAGGCTTTGGAGGTTTCTATGTTTGTTGTACATCGAGCTATTTTCTACAGTACAGTTCCAAGACTGATGATACATATCAAATTGCAACTTGCTCAAACAGTAAAAGAAAAGGTATCGCCAACACACAATATGTGAACAGCAAAGCACACACAGAAGATACAGAGGTTTGATATCCACAGTTATCATACTATGGATAGTGTTCTCGGCAGGATAAAGCCAACGGATATTTTCGGTATCCGTTGGGGTCATATACGGATATCGATGCAAATTAGAGAGGTCATATGCAAATTTCAGGGACTACTTTTACAGTGTAAACAAACATGGCGTCAAGGGTCGGCGGTCGTGTCCGGATTAACGGCCGTGGTTACGGTACTGTCAGTGCTTTGATCCCAGAAAATTCATGCCTGGTTTTGATAGATGGAGTAGATTACAAAGCGAAGATAGAAATTCATAGGCTTACAAAGATACCAACATCAGTTCCCCGACCGACTGTCAGTGTTAGCGAGAGAACGGTGCACAGTGTCACGCTAACATTAAAGCATATTTGGTTGTTCAAAAGGTTAATTGAAGGTTTCTGAAGTTCCACTTGAGTTTGTTGTTATTTTTCAAACGTAAGCTAAGATTTGTTGACAACAATACGTGCTTTAGCATAAAAGCTTACTGGGAACTAGATGACCGCTGAGTGATCAGGAGAAAATTATGTCACCGGGCTTGTGACGTAACGTATTACTCCGCACATATTTGTGACGTCATAGACATTCCACGAAGTTTAGTTTCATGATTTGTGGCATTTGAAATCGCATTTTTAAAATTATAAAGCAAAAATGACATTGTATGAAAAATAGGTTATCACACTCGTGTGTTTTGGGATGGTTAATATCCTGCATTAGGAATAAACACTATGTATCTAGCTCGCCAAGGCTCGCTAAATACAATGCAGGATATTAACCATCCCAAAACACACTCGCGTGATAACCTATATTTATCATAGTAAATAAGGGATTCTGACATTGTGCCATTTCGATAAGTATAAGCCAGTGTTTTGAACAGCTACATATTACATATATATAAATACATTCTCCATTTACTATAACATTCGGTGTCTAGGGGTCGACGTTGAGAAAGATTGAATTTTGTAAAAGCTGTCTATACCCCACCCCTAAGAACCATATGATAAAATGGGCTGTATTTGTGTATTAAATATCTTAAAACACACAGATGGGCCAACCATACCAAGTTTATAATGACTAATGACTCCTATTCTTGCTCGGATCTTGAATACATATATATTTTACCTGTAGATGGGAAATATTACTCCTAGATATCTGTATGAATTAACTTTTAAAACGTGTTTACCTTTATGAAACCATTTTTCGTTTCTCGATAAAAATACCTTTTCTAAATACCACACTATTTGTCTTTTTTAAATTTACCGTTAGACACCATGCATCCCCATACAATTCAAAAGTATTCAGCTGTTTCTCTAACCCAGATACTACAGCAGATACAAGCATAAGATCATCAACAAAGATCAACAGCAGTACCTCAATTACATCGGAATAATGGGACCCCATGTTTGCAAGTATCTATAATAGAGAGAAATAGTCGTTTGATTAAGAATGAGAATAACTGAGGAGCTTGTTTTAAACCAGCAGGAAAGCTGCATACACCATCGCTGTATCTCACATTTGCTTTCGCCGTGATGTAGATAGCCTTGGGGGCTCTTTACATGTTTCCGCTTAAACCAGGTGCGTAGTCAATTCAAGAGCTTAACACTGTTAACAGGGCCTTCGAATTCTAACATCCACAAATGCAACGTAGAGTTTCTTGTTTTCCTTTGATAAGCATGGCGTTTAAGGTGAAACCGTGATCCATCGTGAAATATCCCTGTCCACAGCCCGCTTGGATTTCTGAAATTTATCTTTAATATACTGAACCGCATAAAAAACGCAAGTTTATCAAAATTAATACATATTCGACAGAATATTGTTAAATATTATAGTGTAACTATACATTGGTCACTTTTGTTGTGAAAAAACAGTTTCGTAATGTTCATGTTCTGTTTGGTGATTTTTCCTGGATATTGCACATCGCCAAAACGCAGCAATTGAATTGCCCGTGGGATGTGGTTGCAGACGTTTTTCATGACAATCATGATGCGCATTTTGTCACGGACACATAGGGATATAAATATGCCCTCAAATCAGTTTCAATCACACCCGACATACGCCCACCAAGAATGCCAAGGTTAACGACGCAACAGAGGGAACAAGCCATCGGCCGTCTTGAAGCCGGACAGAGTGTTGCAGATGTTGCCAATGCATTCCATGTGCAAATAACGACCATCTACCGTCTTCAGGAACGTTTTGCTTCTACACAGACCACTGCTGACCGCCAACCGCCTGGAAGTCCGAGAGTCACAACACCACGGCAAGATCGACACATTCAACGTTCGCACATCGGGGGATTGATTCTTATCTGCCAACGAGACTGCCCGACAGACTATTGGAGATACACAGAGACATCGTCAGAATCGTCTGTAGTGGGCTACGTTGCATCGAAAGTGGCGTCAACAACAGTGGAGACTGGTATTGTTCTCTGATGAAAGTCGGTTTAGCATTTCTCATGCTGACGGGCGAGTTCGAATATGGCGAAGACGAGGTGAACGCTTTGCTGACGAATGTGTAATGGAAGTTGATGCATGGGGAGGTCCAAGCGTTATGGTATGGGCAGCGATTGGCCTGAATCAGAGATTAGGGCCAGTATTCTTCCAGAATATTGGGCCAGGTCGGGGAAATGAAGTCACTGCCCAACGTTATATCAACCAGATCCTCCGACCCCAGGTTGTGCCATTTTTCGTCCGACACCAGCAACACATTTTCCAGCAAGATAATGCCAGGCCCCACACTGCTAGAGTCACTCAGGCATTTGTCCAGCAGCACAACATCCGACTACTGCCATGCCCTGTTGTCAGTCCCGAGTTTAACCCGATCGAACATTTTTGGGTCGAGGTGCAGAGACGACTGAATGAAGTCCGACCACGCCCGACAACTGCAGCAGAACTCCAGGCCATCATCCGGACATGTGCGGCAATCCGTAGGGCCTTTGTCAACCGTCTGATTCACTCCCTGTTCAGGCGGTGCACAGCTGTAGTGAATGCACGAGGTGGACATACGCGCTACTGACTTGTTGGATCAATTTCGATTTAATCCTAAATGCAAAGTAAACCAAAAATGTTTCCATGCATTGACTGACATGTCCCAATAATCATGCAATACGTGTTGATTGTTATTATGTACCTGTTTTTATGCATTATCTGTCAAAAGTAAAGTTTTTATAAATCTGGATTTTGACTTGCGTTTCTTTTGCGGTTCAGTATACTTGCCAACTAGAAAGTCTTGGAGAAGATTGTTCATGGTTAGCAATATCGCTACTCTCTCAAATTTCTTCAAAGCTATTGGAAGCAGTCTTAAAATGCTCATACCTTCTGGCCAATCTCAGATCACACGAAATTCTTCAAAGGCATTTAGAAGTTGGTGTAGTAATACAAGACAAATCTTATGGATAACAACTTCTTGGTTTATTTTTCCACAACGTTTCTGGGCTAGTTCTTGCCCCTTCTTCAGGTAAATAAAGGTGATAGTGAACAGTACAGTATATATATAGATGTACAGGAAGCCAGATATGTCACCTGAGTATATACAAGGGAAAAAGGAGGTATAATTAAGTGTGTACAAACAATGCAGTGAGATCAAAGAGCAAAATACAATGATAGGGTATGTTTTACAATAAGGGCAAGGGTGTGTTTACATAGCAGAGTGGTTAAAGCAGATTGCGTTTGAGAGTCTATGATTTCTGGGTGATGAACCAGGCGCTGTGGAGGTAAACCCCTTGATCTCTGTTGATCTCAGGCACTAATCTTCTTATGTTGGTTGACTCACAATTCCAATTGCTGATGTTGGAAGCAGGATTTCGGTGTGTTTTCAGTTGACAGAGTGGTTGGGATTGTTAACGATGTGTTCTGAGAGGGCAGATTTGAGATCAGATTTTCCAACTGAAGTTTTATGTTCTTTTAGTCTTATGTTGAAGGGCCGACATGTTTCTCCAATATAGCTGCTTCCACAATCACAACTAATTTTGTAGACACCTCCTCTGGGATTGGGTTTTCACTGATTGCTGCTACCTCTTCCATTCGCTTTCAGGATGGTTTTTAAGGTTTTGTGGGAATAAAATGCCACATCAACACTGGCAGTTTTTCTAACGAGTCGACTGATATGATGGCTAATCTGGCATTGGTAAGGGATATTGATTCGGATGGGAGCTGGTTCGGATTTGGGTGGACTGTGATTTTGTGGCTGGAGGGTGGTGGCTTTAGTCCGCTCTACAAGTTTCTTGGGATATCCGCTGAGGGTGATGAAGGTCGTTTTGAGGTGGTCAATTTCATTATGGAGTTGTTATGCTTCTTAAATAACGCCTAACGCTAAGTCCGTACACAGTTCCAGCTGTAAACTTCATTATTTTGTTTGTTAGCATTTACACCAGTTTTTTTCATCATTCAGCAGCTACGAGAATATTACTTACAAACATTTCTAGGCAGGCATTTGTCAGTTTCTAGTGATTTGTAACTTCGTTAACAGAAGGAGAAGTAATACTACCATTTATCGTTTCCCGGAGCAATAGGCAGAAGGTTGGGATGTAGCAGATCGAGCCTGTGGCAAGAGGGCACTACGGGTATTAGACGGGTGGCTGGCACGGGCTTATCAAGAAAGACCAGTGCTGATCTTAGGGGGTTCCCTGCTAGGAAAGGAATCAGCTTGACGTTCTTGAAAAAAAAACCAGTCAGACCTTTGTTTTTAAGATCGGCAAGTGTCTAACTTTAGAGTTTAGTAAGGTCATTTGTCACGTCGGTTTTTGCACTTCCTGTCACGGAACTTGAGAACAGTTATACTTTCGTCGTTACGGGAAAACGTACCGAAGAGTGGCCGTGGTTTATCCTGGTTTGACTGCCTGTGACCGATCGGATGAGCCCGTACATTATCAGGGCTTTGCCGCGGCTTGAGGTGTTCTTAAGATTGGTGACAGCTCCGTCCTTACTGTTGTCGAACGATTAATTTTGTTGTTTAACATTTCATATCACCTCGCCGACTGAAAGCTTCTAACCTGTCTGTCTCACAACCTTGACAAGAATAGTTGGTTATTATCTGTTCAACTTTGTCGTGAGGTGTGTCATTTCCACCGACAACGCTTAGCTACATATCCATCCACAACTTGTACCTTGATATCCACCCATAACATATACTACATATCCACCGTGATGGTGTACAAACATGTCCATCAACAACATATTATAAGTTGTTCACTGGTCACGAGGGGGGCATGGGTTGATGTACCTTTGATGTTTGTTTATGTTGCCTGAGCCCGAAGGGCGAGGGGAACTTAAACAAACATCGAGGGTACATCAACCCATGGGCCCCGAGTGACCAGTGAACAACGTATTTATCTTACCGCACACCTTAATGTTAATTTTGAATTGTTTGAAGCACGGGTACAAATCTGTTTGTAGCCATCGCTGGACTTTGCTGATTTAGAGTTATCTCCCTTCCATCGATTTGCATTCGCAAAACATCGGTAATTTCCGTACACCATACGTGATTCAATGTTATTCCAGATAAAGAATTACTACCACGAAGTACAGAATGAGTTGCCATTGACAGCGGGGTATATTGAAATGTTACTCGCTTGAAAGTGGGGTATATTGGAAATAATAGAAGAGCGCTCAGCCAATCAGAAAGCGACATTTTCTGTGAGGTAAGATAAAACAACATATGTAACGACAAAATACATATCTACATATCCAGACGCGATAACACCTTTTCCGTAGCTACAAAAAGCTTTCTCTCCTGAAAGCAGTCGACTGTATGTTTTTAGTCAGTTAGTGATAACACCTGATGTTGGCTCAACTGTAAAAGTATCCTAGATATTTGATAGTCATGGAGCGCTAGTAGATCTGTGATATAACTGAACACTAAACGTCTTGTCTAAATTATCTTGTTTTAACATATTCATATGACATCGAGAAGATTCTTGAGAAGATGCATTGTCAAACAATACTCATTCACTATTCATATGCTTGCCCCCAATCTCTACACAAATGTAATTTAAATGAGACCGACTAGGCGATCCCACTGGACACTTTCTTTCTTGTTAAGGTTATACTACACCAAGTCACCTTCGGTATTAATACTTCATCCATCTTTTTCTGAGAAGGTACCTGTATGTACAGTACATAAACCACAGACTGACCCAGGGCAGATCTTCACCAAATCAAATTCCGTAGTTTAAAAAGCACTTTTCATAGGGAGCCTTAAGTTCAGTGCTGGCAGAATCATCTGACAGCTGTTATCGAATGATTTGTGTACGATTTGCGTGTTTTTTTATTGTACATCCATCCAGTAATTAAATCTGACCATTCTTTTCATTGTTAAGTGCTGTTTTTTTAACACAATGTTGAATGTGTGCAGAGATAATTTCAAGCAGCTGACATTTGGTGCGGAACTGGGGTAGGTGTGTTCAAATGCATGTACTCGGAAAGGCAATCGGATTACCTAACCAAAATTTGTGTTTTTATTTATGCCTGAAGGCCATACTGTGTATATATGTAGAACTAGAAAAGAATTGACTATTTGGTGGTTATGGAACGGTATTAGATCATCCATATAACTTAACTTAAAGTTAAACGTCTTGTCCAAATGACCTTGTTTTAACTTTACCAGAAATCTCTGTTCATGTGTCATCAAAAATATTATAGAAAAGAAAACAATACTCACACACTATTCATGTGCATAAGCTAAAGACACAAATCAACAAACGACGCCTAATTATCCCCAATGTTTATCCTAGTGTTACCAACGATCAAGTCCATCATTTCACATTTTTTTTTCTCAGTAAACTTCAGAAGCTATAGTTTATATTTTTGATAAATAGTCCTGAACTTCATAGTGGAGATGTGACTACATCCGTGGTGACCAGGAAAAGTTACAAATGCCCCATGGATCAAGGACAGAAAGATCTATGTCAATAGCCACATTTACCGTCTTCTTTTAGGTTACGAAATCTGCTTTAGTGTTGTTGTTGACCCTTTGCCAGCTGTGTCTATGCAGCACAGTTACGTTGGTAGTACGCCCATTGAGGATGTTGACCCTGATCTGTCGAGCTCACACGGAGGTACGTGGCGGTGTTGATGATACAGCGATTCCGTTCTCCGTCGAATTCAATGCTTTGGCACGTGTCCCTGCAGAGCTGTGGGCAGGACGTTTCTTCCAGAGATGTGTACTCACTCACATCATTTCTCCAGATTGCGTATCCAGGGTAACGAACAAGTCCAGATCCCAAGGTAGAACACTCTGTGTAACAAGCAAAACCCCAAATCGTTGATATTGCACACATGACAGTTAAATTCACAAAACAGCATTCGAAAGCCATGTAATATAATCTCTGCAGGAGAGAGTAGCTGAAAAGCTTCGTATCATGTCTCTTCTCCTAGTTTAGTCTGTGACTAAAACGTAATTCATTACATATTGGCAGTGAACGAACACCAATCACTGACATGACTTCTGACTGTACAAATAGCAAGTCATACTGACTAACCCAGTGGATATGTATGATACTTAAACAGAATTAAATGACATGTATATTCCTGTTTGGGTAACATGATGTTGATAATATTGTGTCTTACAGAGCATCTACTATCTAGCTATAACTTTATATCCTGATTTTCATTCAACAGAACTCAAAGATACCTGCAGCACAATGTATGTTTGTCAGGAATAAAAGTATCATTAAAACTGTGTTTAAAATCAAATATCGTTATAATGACATAAATTTAAATGTGACCTCATAATCATCACATGTAGATGTGTTTTATGCATCTATGTATATTTTACATATATTACATTGTACTTATGACTGCTGAAAGGTCATGCATGTGAAATTTAACATTGTAGTGTACATTTATTATCAGTGTCATTATAGAAATTTAAATTCAGTAAGAAATACGTTGTTCTTGATTTAAATGTTGAAAAGTCGAAGTTGGAAAGTACCCTTAAATGTATTCTTAAACTAGTATAGCCACTTCTGTGTCTGAAAAATATCCTTTTCTTTGATTCAAAATTATTAGAATGCAATTTTACAATTTACCATTAATCTATCATAATTGAAAAGCAGTTATTGTAGAAATCTGCATGAAATGTCCACCATTCATCCATACAATAATTTACACACCATGCACGAAAAACCCATTCAGTTACCAAAACAGATAGATTTCAGTGATTTTCACTCTATTTTTAAATTGTATTTGAACATTGTATTATCATTTGTGAGTAACTGTAGTCGTAGTTTGTCCGTGACTGTATATTGTACAATTATTTGAACATAGTTTCTCACTCACTCTAAGTATTTGTGTTGATAAAATCCTCAATATGTACGGGCCGACGAAATTCACACGTTGCATACAAGACCTTCACATTTCGCGTACCGCATCAGCTACCCGCTGAGTTGTATGCATTGTTATTCGGCCATAATACGGAAGAGATTTGAGAACCAGTGCCACGAAAATACGCTGTAGGTTTAAGCGTTGATAGTAAAACATCAAATGCAAGCTAAAATTCCGATTGCAAAAGGCTACCAAAACGACAAAACACCTTGAAATGAGCAATTAGCGAATTCCACGGCCTCGCTTCGAACGGCCATGAGGTGATTTATTATTGCAATACTCGTATAAGCAACCATTGTCATCCGTGATGCATCATAGAACAGATAATTCAGGACACAACACTTGCTACATCATCGCTTAAGTGAAAAGATATACTGTTCATGTACCAGCGTGAACGTTATTGGTGAAGGTGAAGGCCACAATGTATACTGGTAAACTGTCTCTGAGTGTAATAGTAACCCGGTACAGTTCGCATCACGCATCAGTTTAAGGTTGGACTGTCAGCTCACCCAGCGGGTTACTGAAGGGAAGATAATTTGATAAAAATCGCTTATTGGACTTGTCCCAGTAAGTGCTGCCTAATCGAACACACCTGAGTGAGTTGGGTTTTACGCCGCTTTTAGCAATATTCCATCAATATCACGGCGGGGGGGCACCAGAAATGGGCTTCACACATTGTCCCCATGTGGGCATTCGAACCCGGGTCGACGAGCCGACGCTTTAACCATTAGGCTACCCCACCGCCCCCCTTGCCGGAGAACATGTAGTCGCCCCAACACATTCGTGACTAACTCGTGTTATTCCGGGGCAAGCCGAATAGCGACTGGTGCCCCTCTGAAAGGATTTCATATTGGCGCATGATCAGAGTTACTTCAAACAAGAACGATAACGCTATTCCTATTTGATTCCAATAGTATTCATATATATCACCGAAGCACTCGTATATTGTATTGCTGTTTTGTTTTAAATTTATGTTTTCTTTCTTTCTTTTATAGAAGTAAACATCTTTGATAAAATTTAAAGAAGGGGGAAAATACATATGCAGTAAACAGGGTCGTCCATAAAAGCATGCATAGCTAGCAGGAATGTATAGGAGTCAGAATATCTCTTCCCGATAACGCTGTCCGGTAAGATTACTGTCGACCACGTGCAGGAGTACGTCCAATAGGCGTTATCCTTGTCCAAACCATGACCGACCCCTGCCACAAATCCGTTATACGTGGCCTCAGTTGCATTTGTAATTCGCGACTATAAATGCTCTGCCGACCATCATGGAAGGACAAATTGAATCTGCTTTCATCTGTGAAGAGCACACGAGACCATTGACGTTGCTATGGTGTCTAATCCATGTCAGACGCGCCTGCCTGTGACGTGGTGTTAGTGTTGGACGAACTGCAGGTCACATACAGCGGAGTCCTGCTGCCCTTAAACGTCGACGATATCCTTATATTGGATATCCTTACATTGTTAACATTGAACTGTTCTGTGGGCGTTAAGGAACCTGTTACGTAACGCAATGTTAATCATGTGCCTGTCATCTCGGACGGTTGTGACTCTGGGTCGACCTTGTCGACGTGCATATTCCACGGACCCATTGGCTTGAAATCTCTGCCATAGTCAACCAATAGCACTCTGACTCACATTAAAGCGGACAGCAACCTGCCGCTGAGTTTGACCAGATTCCAAAAGGCCTATAGTTTGACCCCTTTCAGCAGGTGTCAAAAAACGTCTCATTTTGAGCTGCGATTTCAAACAGGTATATCGACAGGGAACAGCAGTGAAAAAGCATCAATGCACGTGTATTGTCTCCGCTTTCCATGGATAGAGCGACTTGCATGTGCAAATCATTGACATTAAATGGCATGTGGATTTCCATATTGACAATTTGAAAAGAATGTGCCATTTGTAACAGAATGTGTCGGGCGTTAAAAAACGTAATAATGACATTTCAACAGGCTGATGTGGTTTCCATACTGTTAAGATAGTTTGTAAAACATTCAGTTGTATATATTTCAAACAAAAAGGAAGATTTTACCTTTAAGAAATAGTGTATCCAATAGCTTGACCCTTCATTAATGACGCCGAGAATATTTTCATGATTTTTTTTAAACAAACACACAATGCCATGAACGACTTAGGTACTCAGGATTATACTTATCAAAGCGCCACAATCATTACGAGCGATCTGATTTGTTTGTTGTATTTTCACACAAGCAAGGGGCGAGTGGTGACGAATGGAATCTTCTTGGAGGTTACGGAAAGGGGCGATTGGCCAAGAGATCAGGAGATGCCAAACCAACTGCATCTAGAACAATCTGGAGGCAAACGACAGATGCACTTAGACATTTCAAAGGCCATTTCTTTTTGGAATCGTGTCAATAACATTGCTGTCAAAAGTCAGGTTTGTTGGGGGGCGACATGGGTCTCTTCCAAAGAATTTTGTAATTGTCACACTCCATGACACTCTCTGCATATTCTGTATCGTACCATGAATGAACCTCGGCGACAGAACCACAAGCATGGCGACGACGGGAATACAAAGAACAAAGCAAAGCCATCTTGTCTCTTAAGATATTGTGTCTGGGCCAGTGCTGGCCATCCACTCACAAGGTGTTAGACAATCTCAATAAACCTATTACATAATCTACATTTCATGCTTACATTGTAAGTTATACATTAACGGTTACGAGTGGGGAGTAACTTATCTTGGGCAGCGACCAGAATGCCTTGAGATGGTCAATAGATTTGACCTCACGTTTTAATCATGTCAGTATAGGGAATGAAAGACCTTCATCACTGAACTACGTCCCTGTATGATAAGTGATGCTTACCTGTGACACAGGCCTGTTGTGAGGGGGAAAACCAGAGCCCAATCTGACAGGTGCACACTCCATCATTGCACGCAGAGGTCGCCACATGACAGTCGCCATCAATGGTACAGGCACTACCTATGAAGTGGGCAGCTGAAATGAAATATCATAAACTACGTGTATCCTAAATTTCTAGATCCGTATTCTTAAATATTCACAGCCGTTGATACGACAAAACGTTCAAATTATGCAATAGATCTATGTACCAATCTCTACCTATGTGTCTTCAAATACTGAAAACAAATGTGTCCTGCATTATGACTACTGTTTCCATACACATACTTTCTGCTTTACTGATCGTTTATTTTTCCCTGTCGCACCTATTTCCCCAATCACCACTGTTTCTTTATGGTGTTAGAGTAAGACAAATGTCATTCAGGAGGAACAGTAACAGGAATCTGCCCACAACCTCTGAAAGCTGGATGGGTGTCTTGCGATCAGTCGGCTTGCCATGTCATGTCTCAGTACGGACTGTTCTATTACCTTCCGCATGCTTATGGCTTTGATATCCGAGTTCCATCCATTGTACGACCCTGAATATGTCATGGAAAATTATGCTTTTTAACTTCCTTGGAATAGGCCTAAATACAGCCTCAGGGATATTCCTTCCATCAGACCTGACTCTTTCCTTTTTGACAAAGCCAAGTTTTCCAAATTTTCCGTCTCTGTGACACCAACATGACTGACAAGATTCAGAAAAAGCATAAATATGCGGAAATGCATTGCCTTGATTGCATCCCAAGTACACTGTCTTCAGGTTCCTCATTGTTCTCCGTGCCCCTGGTGTTGGTACCGCAGATCGGGAGAGCGCCTGGGTTCACCACTGGAGACATCTATTCTGACACTCTGGTCTCTGGGTAATACAGAAAGCTGTAGTGTTGGGGAGTTTCTATTTTCTTATGGAAAGTTTTTGGCAGCGCTTCCTGGGAGAAGTCCATTCGCTGTCTGGGGTGCGTGTAGAGGGACAAGGGTACCTGAATTGATAATGAACCTTACTGTGCCAGGACCACCCGACCTCTTTCTGCTGCATTTGTATCTTTAACTGATAACGATAACTTTCACAACTGTTTCCAGAACCTTTCAAGAGCATTCATGGGAGGCCGTTTATCATGATCACCTTCACCACCAGGAGGGTGTCAAGGTTCTCTACCGGGAACACAGCTCTTTTGACACTCTGGGTTATGCGAATCATGGTTACAGTTACCAGGTGTATCCACTGGCGTCTGTTTATCATGTACATAAGTCCCAAAACTTCAAGGTCAATTTTGCTCTACAAAACTTTGAATCGTAGAATATTTGGTATTTTTAATAATGGCTAAAACGATCAACACAATCGCCAGTGGCTGAAGGAATGGTGTAAATCCAGCTAGGGTCCATGCAGGTAGTAAAAATACTTTAAGTCCCCATGGACCCAAGTATAGTGATCTACCTTCAGTTGTTGGTGATTTTTATTTTGTACTGTCTATTGTGATTTAATTTTACGATAACTTACTAGTTTTAAATTTATGTCTGTGATTTGTACTGCCCTTCGATGATTTAATATTGATATAAATTGAATTGTTCTCGTCACGATATGGCTGAAATATTGCCGCTGTGACGCTAAATATTAACTCACTCACTGTTTATCATGATCACAATCAGCCATCCCTTTAACGTCACTTTGAAATGTACCACAACGGAAATGTCTCCATGTTGATTCCAAAATCAGGTCAACTGTCTGCCGATACTGAGTTACTTACATATATATGGGGCGGTGGGGTGGCCTAATGGTTAATGTCATGTTCAACAAACATGTCTGGCAATGGGCGTACTGTCCGTATGTTGCCATTACATCAGTCTGCTTTTTATATAATTGTCATGTGTGTATTGAGCCGAAATGATGATCATGACAGAAAAAGAAATGTTTTTTTTTACAGATACATACAGCTAATATAACTTATATAACAAGCTTCAAAACTATAACTATACTTATCTAATGTATACATAATATATTCATGTAATGGTTAGATCATTTATCCTATTTTTCAGATGTTTCCTGAGCAGTCACTTCTGAATATATGACCATGCTTTATTGTTGTGTTAATGAGTCCGAACGTAGTCAATATGAATACAGTGAGACCTCGGATACCCGGACCCCAGATATCTGGAAACCTCGCCTTCCGGTCAATTTTTAGAAAAAACCAATCTCTTACGTTATAAAAGTGACTGTCTATAACGGATATTCGGTTTCCGTTTCCGGACGGTACATTTTACAAACAAACCGGCTAAATCAACACAAAATTGACTCACCTATCCGCACGAAGCTTTGATCTACCGCTAACCGTGTGAAGGGAAGTGCGAGAGTCCCACGTGTTTTGACACGAGACGTGGTGTCATATATATTATTGTGTCTAATATAGCTTCTCTAAATATCATATTTATTGTACACGATTTTTCTATCTATATACCTATATTTATATAAACTGTTTAGATAAGGTAAGTCGTAATTACAAACAATTTGGTTTTTCATTTTCCTACAAAATACAGTTATTTGTTTTCGTCAAAACATTCGCTTTTTCTGCAGGTTCAATGCGAACTTAAGTCAGCTTACAGATGGTGATGCACGTAATGGAATGAACCTTCTACGGTGTAACACACCAGTACAGCGCCGGCAAACATAGAAACAAAGTCAGGACGAATCGTGGATTCGAACATACCTGTTTTAAAGATGTGTTTTGTTAAAAAAGAAGCAGTCGTAACACAAACTTGACAATTACCTTTTGGCAGTAGGTAGAGCCTTGAATACTGTGAAACAGCGGCAGGTGGATATATCTTGGTAGGACTGGCAAAGGCTGTGGCATGACCCGAACATCTGCTCGAGTTCCTGTTCACCTGCACACTTCGACAGCGAGTGTCAAGGAAACATCGTCTGACGCACGCCGCTACGCCATCCATTAGGTCATTCCACAGCAGGTGCTCGTTCACGAATAAATTGTCAAAGTCAGGCAAGCGCACAAGTTGGGCTTTCTCACACAGAGAACAGGAACAGGGACGTCCTTGAAGTAGTGGACACAAAATAACAGCTACAAACCAGACAAAAGCTATCATTTTGTTGAGTCCGAGTGATTGAGTACAGTTCGACTGTGAGATGTGATGTGCCGCTGACTGTGTTGAGTCCTCTCACAATGTCCATTGGGACACGATGGTATACTCTTAAACTATGTTACATGTAATGAATATATAATGACAAAAATATACAATGCCACTTTGGTCGTAATGGGTAGAATAGAAACATGATACGAAGCCACTTAAACCGTTAACAAATCAATATTCGCATGTCACCAGTGATATTCCCAGTTCTATGACGGTACACAGTTGACAATGGAAGTAAACAAAATCTACCAAACTTGCCTTTAAAAAAAATGCCAGACAAAATGCCTTTAACGGTTGATCGTTAAAAATTGATAAGAAGGCTATTGAAGCGCATATCATGCCACGACTGCAGAACGTCTTAAGGCTATAAGAATGGTCCATGGGGGAATGTCTCAACATCAGGTGGCTGCGTATTCCCACTGTCACCGGAACATCATTACACCGCTGTTGTGACGGTCGACAATAATGAAGTGGCCGGAACATCTTTCCAGCGCTGTTGTGACGATGTCAGAACAATAAAGAATGGGCCCGGAACATCATTCAGAACAATAAAGAATTGGCCGGAACATCATTTTAGCACTGTTGTGACGTTATCAGAACAATAATGAAGTGGCTGGAACATCATTTCAGCGCTGTTGTGACGTTATCAGAACAGTAAAGAAGTGTGCGGAACATCTTTCCAGCACTGTTGTGACGTTATCAGAACAATAAAGAATTGGCCAGAACAATAAAGAGGCCGGAACATCATTTTAGCACTGTTGTGACGTTATCAGAACAATAATGAAGTGGCTGGAACATCATTTCAGCGCTGTTGTGACGTTATCAGAACAGTAAAGAAGTGTGCGGAACATCATTCCAGCGCTGTTGTGACGATATCAGAACAATAAAGAATTGGCCGGAACATCATTTTAGCACTGTTGTGACGTTATCAGAACAATAAAGAAGTGGCCGGAACATCATTCCAGCGCTGTTGTGACGTTATCAGAACAATAAAGAAGTGTGCGGAACATCTTTCCAGCACTGTTGTGACGTTATCAGAACAATAACGAAGTGGCCGGAACATCATTACAGCGCTGTTGTGACGTTATCAGAACAATAATGAAGTGGCTGGAACATCATTTCAGCGCTGTTGTGACGTTATCAGAACATAAAAGTGTGCGGAAACAGCACTGTTGTGAAAGAACAATAAAGTGGCCGGAACATCATTCCAGCGCTGTTGTGACGTTATCAGAACAATAATGAAGTGGCCGGAACATCATTCCAGCGCTGTTGTGACGTTATCAGAACAATAAAGAAGTGGCCGGAACATCACTTCAGCGCTGTTGTGACGTTATCAGAACAATAAAGAAGTGGCCGGAACATCATTCCAGCGCTGTTGTGACGTTATCAGAACAATAAAGAAGTGGCCGGAACATCATTACAGCGCTGTTGTGACGTTATCAGAACAATAAAGAAGTGGCCGGAACATCATTACAGCGCTCACAACAATAAAGAAGTGCGGAACATCTTTCCAGCACTGTTGTGACGTTATCAGAACAATAATGGGCCGGAACATCAAGTGGACGTTATCAGGAAGTGGCTGGAACATCATTACAGCGCTGTTGTGACGTTATCAGAACAATAAAGAAGTGGCCGGAACATCATTACAGCGCTGTTGTGACGTTATCAGAACAGTAAAGAAGTGGCCGGAACATCATTACAGCGCTGTTGTGACGTTATCAGAACAATAAAGAAGTGGCCGGAACATCACTTCAGCGCTGTTGTGACGCTGTCATCACTTCAGCGCTGTTGTGACGTTATCAGAACAATAATGAAGTGGCCGGAACTTCATTCTAGCGCTGTTGTGACGTTATCAAAACAATAATGAAGTGGCAGATCGCCCACGAGCAGGACATCCACGCATCAAAACGCCAAGACAGACAAGGGTGGCCTATCTCCAGCACAGGTTCCAGGCTACATTGACCACTTCTCATGTCATTCAAGGACTTCAGTGTGTCCAAAATTATGTCCGTCTACCTCGGTTGAAGTGGAGGACTGTCGGTTTCTTCAGACGATTCCATATTTAACCTTTCCCGCTGTGACAGTGTCAACCTGTATGTTTGCGTTATTCCAGTGATATTCCCACGAATATCGAACACGGATCCTCGGCTGGACAAGCGAACGCTCTGACTACTCGGCTACCCCCACAGCCCCACAGCCCCACAGCCCCACAACCATCATAATCAGTTATTTATGGATATATTGGGGGGACAGCTATTATTCATCCCAGCTGCACAAGATTATAAAAGATTGTTTCAATTATTTGAAAATAATATTATGCAGCGGCAACACATCAGAATCACACCGGAAATGGGACCATGGTCAGGTCAGGTAGCATATATTCTACTGAGTTCATTTAACGGGAATATCATTTGTATAAATTCATGGTAACAATGCTGAATTTCCAACCAAACAGTATTATGTATATTAGTAGTAATATATAAAAAGAGTGATATTGTATAGGATGTATAATACCATCACGATTATAGATAAACATATAAACATTCATAGATTCAGAACATTTGAGCCGTGCGCTGTGTCTGAACAATTGTATTAGAGGAATACCAGGGAAGTCCCACCCTCAAAATGTTTTGTCCAAATTAACCTTTGATGACTGACATTATCGATAGGATCGGGATTGCCCAGTCATTTGAAAGAAAGCTCCTTGTGTGTATGGATACACGGATGCACCTAACATTTCATGGACTTTATGAATTGCTTGGAGACTGAAGCGCCAAAACCATATCTCAGTTGTCTGGTTTGTGCCAAACTTTGAATCTCAAGTGAACTGTTCGTTATCATTCATTGCGGTTCGGTTCTAAATTTATCAAGTTCAACTACCTCCGACGAAAAGTGGACGAACAACTGTGTGTTATGTGTTCAAAATCAGGAAACGACATTAAGGAGTAAAGGAAAACATGCACGCCCTTGGACGTTTTAATGCTGACACAAACTGATTATATTTCTGGTTAAACAGAAGTTGAACTGAGCGTCATGATTCTTGTATTTAAACTCTTTTCTTTGGCAAACTACATTGTAGTGCTTTGTCTTCTCAATACGCGTCAAGTCAAATGCATGGTATTAACTGGTATACAATTGACCCTTGTTGGTCACTCAGCTGTATTCTCCTGTTTCCTGTCTTTCCATGCATGTGCGGTGCACGTGGTCGTTAAGTGCCATTTGTGATACGCACAAAGAAGATAGAGCATATAACACCTGTTCTGATTACATTGCACTGGTTACCCATCCGACAACGTATCCATTACAAAATATTGGTACTGATGTTCAAAGCCTTGCACAACACGGCACCAGTTTATCTCTCAGACCTTGTGCAAGAATATCAACCAACACGCCATCTGAGGTCATCACAACAACACATGTGCCAGACTGTAGTCAACCGGACCAAGACATTTGGTGAAAGGTCTTTTCAGGTTGTCGGCCCAGCTTTGTGGAACAAATTACCCCCTCTCTCTTCGATCAGTACAGACATTCAGTACTTTCAAATCGAGATTAAAAACTCATTTGTTCAGCATTGCATACGGAGTTCAGCAGCGCTCTTGAGCAGTCTTCTCAAGACTGGATATTAGCGCTATATAAATGTATATCAATGTAAAATGTAATGTAACTGACGGTTGACACATCGTCCTAAAGATGTAATTGCTACATGGTCATTAAGGTTAACTCGCGTTTAAATAGTGGGTTTAAAACATTAAGCACTTGGTCGCAACGAGCTTGAGATATTCTCCAAAGCGCTCAGTTCCAAATAGAAATAGGAGGTATATATGTCGCAAAGGGGCTACACACTATTTCAAAACACTGTAGGTTGAGTTTTAGTTTCATCAACAAAAATAAAATCCATCAACTACCGATTAAATATCAATTGAGATTGTTTTGTTTTTGTATTCTCTGGAGCTGACGATGATGCGTTTCATTAATTCTTTCATGAACTTTTACTGTTATAACACTGAGTATAGATTACAACCTCCAAGGGGCGGTGGGGTAGTCTAGTGGTTAAGGCGTTCGCTCGAGGGCCCGGGTTCGATTCCCCACATGGGTACAATCTGTGAAGCACGTTTGTGGTTCTCACACACACACCCACTCACACACTCACACACACACACACACACCCACTCACACACCGTGATGTTGCTGGAATATTGCTAAAAGTGGCGTTAAAACCATACTCACTCTCACTCACAACCTTCAATCAAAGACTTATTTACGATGAACCACTCAGTGTTTCTTCTTTCAGTGGCATTTTAGAAGTTACGACGTTTCGGTATAAGATCTTGTACCTTTGTCTAGCAAACTCGTTCTCACGGGAAAAATGTTGCTATCCATACATTTTTCAGTATTGCACGCAACGTTTCATGCTTGGTGCAACACGAGAGTTAGTCGTTAATGGTTTCCTTAATCGATAGTGGCGTGCACTTGTACAGAAAGCTGTCTTATGACAATCGTAAGCTTATGTTAAAGTATTGGTGGTACGATTGCCATACTCGGTCGATTGTTGAAAGTGGGCATTGCTGTTATAGTCTGGTCTTCAAAGTTGTGAAATAATTGTTCCATCTACATTCGGACAGGAAACCATTGCATTTTATGCACATATCATTCTTGACGAAACAAAGCTGCGGCATGCACATGTGTTGTCGTAACGAAAAATAGCCATATAAACTTTCGTTTAACATGTTTTATCAAATGTGATGTCCATTGTTTTCCGCGCTGTTGTAGGCAAACATTTATAATATTCTAATATAAACTCGGATTCTTCTATCTTTACCGTACATAAAACTCTTCTCAGACGTATATATGTACCTTCTGAAAAATGGTCTCGGCTCTAACGTGTTAATGATTAGAACAGAGCGGAGCTAACCTTTGTATCAAATATAATTTAGGTTAAATCATATGAAAACTATGGCGCTATATAAATACCCACATAATAAGAATTGAAAAGGTGTTCAAAGTGTTTTTAATATGTCTATAAACATTGTCTTGGCTAGCAATGAAAGTTAGTGTGTAAGTATCTGTAAAATGAAACATTTTTTTCAAATTTCCTTCTATAAAGTTACTTTTTGGTAATTTACTGTAAATCAATAAAATAATGCGAGCTACTTATTAATGCGGAAAATGCGACTATATCTGAAGCGCATTAATAAATCTCGCATTCTATATTGTCTTTTGCACTCGATATCGTTATTACTAGTATTTGGGTCACAATAACCCAGTGAACAAAGACGAACGATTGATTCACAAAAAGTCCTTTATTGACACAATAACATCGACATTATATTATATCAACAAGTAAAATACATTCTGGGGAAGAAAGATTGAGCACGAATCATTTAAGTTGTATTACAGTCTTTGAATAAACAGTCTAGTTTACATGGTTTGAACTCACTGGACCACGTGCAGCAGACCTGCCAACTGCCATCCACGTAAGATTACCTCACGATTTCATATATGCATACTTACTGTAAGGTTCCAAATGGTACAAATGCTGACACATCGGTTGTACTCATAGAAACGATATAGAGCCATTGTTTCGAACCAACACCTTCACATTTCCTTCACTCAATGTTAGTTTGGTTTATTGTCTATCAGATTAGACCCAACTGTTTAAGAATTGTCTCTACGCAGTTCCCTACTTGGGTTGTCAGTCCAGTTTTGAAGAAGTCATCATGCGATGATGTCGTATTGGCCACACAAGATATACTCATGAATACCTGGCCTATTGAAAGGTGATGATCCTCCGTTTTGCATCCCTTGTGATGAAAGAATCACGGTCAGGCATGTCTTGCTTTACTGTGTTGAATATTCCATCACACGGGATAACTGTTTCAAATCACGAACTATGAAGGATCTTTTTAATAACATAAGTTCTCATTTAATTATTGCATTTGTAAAAGAATTAGATTTGTTAAAGATTTGTAAATAGATTAGATTAGTAACAGAGATTGTTAGTTTCTGTACCCTCAAAGGGGGTTAAGTATTGTAAAATTATTGTCCCCCTGAGAGGGTACGTAAGTCCCCCAAACATTCAAAATCAATTTAAATCTATCCAACCTTTTTAATCGTAAAATATGTGTGTTTTTAATGTATGGCTAAATGTGTGTAAACTGCTAACGGCTGAAGGGATGGTGTAAATCCAGCTAGGGTCCATGCAGGAAGCAACTGTACTGTAAGTTCCCATGGTCCCTAGTATGGTGATCTACCTTTAGTTGTTGGCAATCTATAGCCTGGGTTTTACATTGTCTTGTCATTTCTAGTTTAGATTTAATTACTAGTTTTAATGGGATATCTGTGATACACTAGTAGTTTTACTGTTCTTCGTCAACAGGTTTTAATTTCTAATTTTATTGATATATGATATAATCATTAATTGTTCTCGTCACGATATAGCTGAAATATTGCCGATGTGACGATAAATATTAACTCACTCACTCACTCACTCTACGCAGTTCCAGAATTTCCTGGTTTTGTTAAAAACATACAGAGGGAAAGAAATAAGGGATCACTTGAAAGCACAAATGTTCCTTTTTTTCCCCCAGGTTTCTCCACTAGTTGTGCGATACAAACCTTGTGAAGGAACCTGGGGAAAAAATAAAGGAACACTTGTGCTTTCATTTGATCCCATTTTTTCCCTCAGTATATCATTGATGCAATTTCTTACTTTATTGTGTTCTGTTTATGTAGTCTGTCCTTTCTGAATTCCAATGAAACCTACACAATTCCTTATTACTTACCTGGTATTGGCTGGCACGCCATTGTTTATCATATCTACAACAGTTATCAGTTTTTCACATTTCAGATATAGTGATAAAACGGCTTCAGCTTCAATTGATACCTAATACCTTCTTCAAGGATCACACATGCTACATGGGTTTTCCTGAACATCGTGTGCAGTTGCAGAAATAAGAATTGTTTTCCACAGCCTTGAAATATCTCCTTATTGTACCTTGAAGTGTCGTATCCCAATTACGTAGATCGATGCTCATGGTGTTGATCATTGGATTGTTTCGTTCAGACTCGATCAATTACAGACCGCTGCCATACAGCTGGAATATTGCTGAGTGCGGCGTTAAACAACAAACAAACATAAAAAATCTAGTAAACCTGGAAATTCACGTGCTTGAAATATCGAAATGTAGTTTTGCTATTTATTCTAAATTTAAGTTTTAGTTTGTGGTATTTATGCGAAAAATATTTCAATAACCTTTTGTAAAGTGTTTGTGTTTGCCTGATGGAATTGGCGTGATTTGCATATGTTTGTGATGGACGATACCAAGAGTACCAAGGGAAGGGTATTCACCTTCTGCGAATGCCTGGTGTCTTCACTATTTGATGCACAAGCACATGCATTGATATGATGGGAATCGTACAGTGGCCTTTATTTCAACAAATATTTCCCATGAGTATTAAAAAGGTTGTGTTTCATATATTTTTAGTTTTAATGTGTCGATTGCTTATTTTGCTGAGCTGCCGTTGTTTTCAAGGAAATATACAACACTAACGCCAGGGAGTATACAGTCTCAATTATCTGAGGAATCGGCAAACTAGTGGTGAAAATGTCACACACGTGCGCGCGGCGCGTGCGTGCGTGCGTGCGTGTGACATTTTCACCACCATATACTGGTTCATTAAACATAAAAAATGAAAGCTACCCTATCGAGAATATAAAGTAGTTTTGTTGTTTGATTGATTTCATATTTTCGGGGGGGTAGCCTAGTGGTTAAAGCGTTGGCTCGTCACGCCGAAGACCCGGGTTCGAATACCCACATGGGCACAATGTGTGAAGCCCATTTCTGGTGTACCCCGCCGTGATGTTGCTGGAATATTGCTAAAAGCGGCAAACTCAGTCAGTCAGTCAGTCAGTCATATTTTCGGTTTGGAGCGCTCCTATATACTGCTTGCTCTACCGGTCGCTTATACGTAGAAATGCCATAACGTTCTAGTTGAACCCGAAAGAAACAAACTACGTTGACATATCCTTTGGCCATTATGTAGAGACGAGATCCCGGCGATGGTGTTGAAGGAGGGTAGATTTTGCGGTGGTTGGCAAAGACTCTAGCATGACCTGTACACCCACGAGTGTCCCTGTTGACCTCAACACTGTGGCAGCGATGTTCCAAGAAGCGCCTGTTGCTGCACCTACTAATAGTCAGCTGGTCAGTCCACTGAAGATGCCGGTATAATAGTACATTTGGTGACTGTAGCACGGATAACTGAGGGACGATCTCATAAAAAGACAACAAACAAACAAAACTAAAACACTACGGAAACAAACTTCCCTGTGATGACTATATCCACAATGCAGGGTAAAGAGGAATGGTGAATTATTTAGGCCGCAATATTTACTCGCGGCAGTGTGTTCTGGAGACAGACAGTATTACAACAACAGCTGATAACATGCATGAGAACGCCAGTGAAGTAATATCTTCGAAAACTAGACGCCAGCTGTTATAAATTGCTAAAACAAATTTTCTATAACGCAATGGGTTTTGGCGGCAATCAATTCAATGTAATTATCTAGACAGTATAAAGAGTCACAATTTCTATATCTATAATGAACACAGTGCATGCTATTGTCAGGATAAAAAAGGTTATATAATGTGAAATCTTGGGCCGACATTTCAGTATAACTTCCTCACGCCAGTTCAAAGTGGTTTCATAATTCACTGTTCCTTTCAGTCGTAAAAACACGCCAAACACAACTACATCTTCCATCTGTCAACTGATTTACTTAAATCAAGTGGTGATGGCCTTTCCAGACATGTGTAGGATTACTTGATAGATGTAAATTATATTATTTTATTAATATATTGGGGCTAAGAATATAGGTCCCTTGTAAAATGTGCTCGCCACTTTCAGTTACCTTCAAGACGAATTGTCCCCCTATGGATGAGTAGTTTGTGCCAACATACGGCAAACCAACCAGAATACGTGTGAGGATTGAGGTACTTTTATACAAATGTTCCCGAGTACTTAAATCGGTTATGGCATATTGTGTTATTGTTTAACAATTATGTGAGTGAGTGAGTTCAGGTTTATAGTCACATCGGCAGTATTTCAGCGGTCTGAGGTTTATTAAAATATGTACAAAATAACAGTTTATCATCGTATCATTTTATAAAATATTTCTCTTTCCTCTGTCCTTCGTAATCATTACAATATGTACAAAGTATCATCTAACATGCTAATTTAAGAACTGTGATGCACTGTCGGCATACTCATACACAGTCATCTGGTTGGAATCCAACTCTCACTTGAGATCCTCAAGCTTCCTTTGCAGATCTCTGTACTTATTTTTCTTTGGTGGGAGGCGCTGAACGGCGGCATATTGTACAAAGCTAATTTCCGTAGATTTCTTACTCTCTTAATAGGAATAGAAGGAATTCGAAAACGTTTGAATGGGCCTTGTCAGCCATCTTCTTCTTGTTTGTTCTTGGGCCCGTTATGGTGTAGTGGTTCCAGGTTATCAATGGGAGATTGCCCTCTATCCAGATTGAGATGACATTGTCTGCCAGACTATGGCATCGTGGGTCTTTGGGCATATCCGCAGGTGCTTGTAGAAAGTTGGAGTGCTACGTAGAAAGTTCCATCGCCGTATATGCTGTCAACAGCATAGGGATGTTCCTGGTTTGTTGTTGTGGAAAACCCTAAAATTCTGTCGTCGGTTCCATAGTTAACCATGATGAAGGGTTCACCAGCATCTGTTGTCTGGAAACGGTCAGGAATGCGATGAGTCGGCAAGGGTGGAAGTGCTGACCGACGAGTTCGGTAAAGGGTGTCTTTCTTGCTCTGGAAGGTCGGCATTGACCACAAGTGAGCGGTTGGCATCGAACTGTGTTCACGTAGAAATTAAAACAAATTTAGTCGTCACCTTTACGCTAATCCCCCGGTAAGCCCTTACAAAAACATTACTGTAACAACACTAAACATCAAAGGGTACCGTATTTCCCCTTCGTGCGAAAAGCTAAAACTAAAAATTCGTCTTCCTGCGAGTGAACCCTTTCGGCGGTTTCTTTGCCTTATTAGTCTACGAATCAAATTATTCATCCATGGTGAGTCACGTGATCTTATAGTTACCACCTTATTTGGAATAAAGGTATTACACAAATGAACAATGTTTTCCATTACTAATTCAGTTGCAATATTGATTTCATTTGAAAGGACGTTTACCCAATCTGAGTTTTGAAAACTTATATTTAATCATTCAATGTCAGCAAAGTCATAGTAATATACTTTTCTTTTAAAACAATTTTGAATCGGTCTTGCATCACGGATAATAACGAAAACGGGGCAATGGTCACTACAAACAGGATCAAGTACACCTGAGCTGTAGACACCGTGCACACTAAATCATTATAGGACTCTCCATGAATTCTTCAGGTTGGAAATCCAAGTAGGCTCCATGCAGGTAGCAAAAATTTGTTCTTAGTATGGTGATCTACCTTCAGTTGTTGGCGATCTATAGCCCGTGTTTTATATTGTATTGTCTGCTTTAATTAAAATGTTTTAGTTTTCAATACTAGTTTTATATCCATATCTGTGATACTCTAGTGATTTTACAGTCCGTCGATGACTGGTTATTTACTTACTTGTATTTATTGTGTATGTCCAACATTTCTCGTCACTATATGGCTGAAATATTGCCGAGGTAACGTTACATTTTAACTCGCTCACTCTTCAGGTTTGGGTGTATTTTTAAATATCGATTTTGGGACTCTTTACAGCTGAAATAAAATGTTATTTTAATTGCTATTTCTGGAAAACAATCCCATTTGCGATATTCAGAAATATACATTTGGTCAGAAGATGTTTCAACAAGTCATCATCATCATCATTGTTGTTCCAACAGAGTTAATATCCTTAAAGCAGCGGTCTTCGAGTGCTCCTGTAATGTGTATTGCATATCCATCTTCATGGGTACATGTGAAGCCCATTTCTGGTGTCCCCCGCCGTGATGTTGCTGGAATACTGCTAAAAGCGGCATAAAACCAAACTCAGTCAGTCATGGGTACAACATCAGTTTGTTGAGACAAAAATCGGCAAAGGTGTTGAAAAACACAGAAAATAAAAATGCTGCCCATACAAATGTTATCAACGAGCACGTCCACCATTTCACACACCGTTTTCTCAAAACACTTCAGAGGGCTTTGGTTTATATTCTTGACAAATTGTCCTGAAGTTCATAGTGGAGATGTAACTACACCCAACAACGAATAGTACAAATCCCCCATGAAGCAAGGAATGAAAGATCTATATCCATATCCACATGTACCGACTCCTTTTAGGTTACGAAATCTGGTTTAGGTTGGTTGTTGACCCTTTGCCAGCTGTGTCTATGTAGCACAGTTACGTTGGTAGTACGCCCATTGAGGATGTTGACCCTGATCCCTCGCGCCCACAGAGAAGTGCGGGCTGTTATTGATAGAACAACGATTCCGAATACAACGTATTCAACGCCTTTACACGTGTCCCTGCACAGCTGTGGGCAGGACGTTTCTCCAAGGAATATGTGCACAAATCATGGCCCCAGTGGGGTATCAAGCGTAACGAACAAGTCCAGATCCCAAGGTAGAACACTCTGTGTAACAATGAACAAATCGTTGATATTACACACATGACAGCTAAATTCACAAGAGAGCATTCGAAAGCTATGTAGCATTATCTCTCCAAGCGAAAGGCACAGGAGTCGCTGAAAAGCTTCGTGTCATGTTTGTTCTCCTAGTTTAGTCTGTGGCTAAAGCGAATTCATTACATATTTGGCAGTGAACTAAAATCATTGACATGAATTCCCTTCCCTTATCCCAAGAAGCTCTTCTGTCATGGGGATACTTCTTGCTCTGTGATAAATACAATAAGTCACTAAAGGTGAGGGAACCTATCTACGAATATCAAAATATTTCATTCCTCTCACCATCCATCCAAAGCAGCTATTGCAGCTGGCTCCCTGTCTAGATGGTGTGACATTAAGGAATGGGCGGTTAAAAAAAGACATAAGCTTAATGCAAACAACACAATGTCTGCTCTTTCCCATTGCAATGGAGAGTTAAATTAGCTTTGACTTCTGTTCACAGTGTTGAGTCATCTGTGCCAGTGCCTTTAAGGATCTGGGAGAGGTTCATGATTCTGAGCTTAGTTTGGACAATCATGTCAGACATATATAGAGTTTCTGCATCTGAGAGATATTGGTCATATAAGAAAATATCTCTCAAGGGAATCAGGGAAAACATCGGTTCTATTCCTAGTAAAGGGTGAGTGAGTGGGTGAGTTTAGTTTTACGCCACTTTTAGCAATATTGATGAAATATCACAGCAGGAAGACACCAGAAATGCGCTTCACACATTGTACCCATGTGGTCTTGTAATACATAAATAGACTAACACTGTCAACAGGCCAAAACGAGTTCACGACTCTGCAGCCATGACTGTGCCGCTCATAAAGAAATTCAGTCATATCTTCTCCTTTGAAGCCCTCTAGTCAAACCCAACAAGAACTTTATCGAGAATATGGTGACTCCTCAACAATGCAGTTTTCTGCATTACCCAGAGTCAGGTTAGCTGGATTGGATATGTCCATGGCGTCCTCTTCATATCCTGGGTCATACCATTGATGAACCCCTGAGACTAAACCACAAGTATGTTGAAGATGGTAATAAAATTAGCATGGGCCATCTCAAGGTACACTATTTGTGCCAGTGCTGGCCGTCCACTAGCAATGTGTTTGACAGTTGCATTTAACATGTCATGTTAAACCTTTCATTTTAAAGTAAAATCACATACTGACTGTCGGACAGGTCCCGGGCAGCAACTAAATAGCATTCGGTTTCACCTTTTGAGGCCAGTCGACTTCACCCTAAAGAAGGACTCAGTAGGGTTGCTCTTCTCATCAACACACTGCACGTAACTCGGTGCAGCGGTTGCTCATAGCATCCCCTTGAACAAGGCAACGAAGTCGCTCTTCCGAAATTCTTTCCCACACTTCCTGCAATGCGATGGCTTGTTGTGAAAGTGCCCGAGGCGTGTTTTGACGTTGACGTACACATCGATCGAGTTCATCCCATAGGTGTTCTCTCGGGTTTAGATCTGGTAATCGGGAAGGCCATGGCGAGACATTGACGTTAGAATTGGCAAGGTAGCAGACCGTGACGCGTGCTGTATGTGAAGTAGCGTTGTCATGCTTGAACAACTCCCTTTGCCGGTCCATAATCGGAAGCATATGACGTACAAAGGACTTCGTTGTTGTAGCGATTTGCTGTCAATTTTCCCTGAACCACCACTAAATGAGATCTTTGTGTGCTGGTTATTGCACCCCACACCACGACACTGTCTTCGCCGAATCTGTCGAGCTGTCGAATGCAATTTGGGACAAAACGTTCTTTTCTCCGATGGTAAACACGCTGTCTTCCATCTCGCCGGTGAAGAAGAAATCGTGATTTATCACTGAACCTGACTCGCCTCCAGTTCCTAAGGTTCCAGTTCCGGACTCTACGACACCACCGCAAGTGATTGCGCCGATGGCCTTTTGGTCGAATCTCCACTTCACGCAATTGATTTCTGAGGGTTTGGTTGGACATTCTTCTCAAACGAGGGATGCGTTGTGCAGTCTCCACGGCTGTGGCAAGACGGTGGCGCAAGTGAGCATCCTGGATGTAGTAGCCCTTTGCTTGGGTGGTAACTCTTGAACGGCCGCTTCTCAGGCGATCTTGGGCGGAATTGGTCTTCTGGAAAAGATCCCAAAGGCGAGATATGGTGCTTTGATGAACGTTGTCAGGCAAGTGCAGATTGCGACTCCCCATCTTCAAGGCGGTCTATGACAATGTTTCGATTGGCGGATCTCAGTCGTGACATGATTTCCATTTTTACCAGGCCAAAACGAATGACAAAATTAAACACAACGTTTGCCATTTTATAGTGATGATACCGCATATTTTCCCGCTCTGCATGTTTTCTTGGTGACGTTTTATCGAATATTTCTTCAAACGCTTCTAAAACAAGGGGGAAATTTGAAAATGCCGCGTTTTGGCGCTGAAGCTGTTTACAGTCACACAAAGATGACATTTTGGAAAGAAATAGTATATTTGGATTGTTTTTGCCGTAGCTACGTGAGTCCAATATTCTCAAAATCAGCTATGCGTTTATATTTTGGGGGGCTTGTGTTTGTAGCTTTGTCTTTGTTACGAGCGATCGGTTCTGAACACCGGATTTACCTGATTTGTATTCTGATAGAACTTTGTCCTTTTTATGGGCATGCTGGAGTTTGTCTCTAACTTGCATCACTAAGTACGTACAGGCCTTCTACGCGATGACCAATAACTCCTTCACCAAGTGACCGCCTCCGTGGTGTAGTGGTAAGAGCGTCCGCCCGGAGAGCGGAAGGTTGCGGGTTCGATCCCCGACCGCGTCATACCAAAAGACGTTTAAATATGGTACTTGTTGGTCCCTGCCTGGCGCTAGGCATTAATGGGTACAACAAGGACTGGTCGGCTCGGAGTCAGTATAATGTGTCTGAGTGGGGCATTCATGCTTCACTGCGGCATGATATCTCAGTGGGCTAGCACTATAAAACCAGCTTCAGTCTGGGCTAGTACAACCAGCCGCACATACACATACACACGCATGCACGTCGTCATATGAGCGAAATATTCTCAAGCACGACGTTAAACCCAATTTCACCTCACCTCACCTCCTTCACCAAGTTAAGAGACTAATGCTCCGTTTCCTATATTGCCACAATTTACCTTAGAACCCGATGTTATTGGAAAGGGACACGACAAGGACAGTTTGTGTTTACAGTGTAATGTCTCCATTGGCAAATGTTCATGGTCATCCGTGTAAAGGAGATGAGTAAGATGTGTTTGGGATCTGTGCTAAGGAGGTCCAATACGATATATATTAGAGATGACCTGCTTACCTTGAGTATATATCGCACTGAAAACCTGTCGTATGGTTAGTGATTATATCTACTTGTATGCGGCTTGTATGTGGATTGTATTGAGACAGTTGCTCCGAATCACATTTTCATTTGCCATTTGGCCATTTGCCTGATGTGCCTATTAAACTTTTGGAACCATGTTCCAGAAGCAGACGCTGCCATGGATACGTAAAAATATAACTGTTTCGAAGAAAGCACTTGCCGGATAGGAAATTTCGGAAACATTAAAGAGCCTATGCGTGATATCATACCCCGACAGCTTAGATTCATATCACATCATTTTGAGGTAAAGACTGCATTGTTTATTTTAATATCGGAGTCACACAGATACAGGACAACCCAATTAACCACAATGACGTTGGCATTATTTCCGAAATCCATCAAAGCTGGATACTGTAATACCGGAGTGGAGGTACGCATATGTACCAAATCTGCTCCAGTGTTACACATTTGCCAAATATTTGGACATGGTGCAAGATCTTGCACTGCAATAACACCATAACATGCTCAAACTGCAGTGGTGACCACCTGGCATTATCAAACTCTTATAGGACCCTGTACTCTTGTAGTGTAGATCCCGGGTTAGAATTTGGTTGACACATCGTATCCCAGTTGCGTAGGCCCATGCTCATGTTGATAATCACTGGATTGCCTCCTCCAGAATCGCTCATTTAAACAACAAACAAACAAAAACCTGTTATATAGAGCTCCGTTGTGAAGAGCTTGTTTTAAGGGTTTAGTACGTTGTCTACGTTGTTGAGACTAAAGTTTCAAGAATGCTGGCTGAGCCTATATACACTGCGAGAGGAACGCCATCCCATGGTGTCACGTGGCAGGAATCACTGAAAGTTTATTTCTGATGATTGTTGGGGCCAGAGAATGATGCGCTCATAAAATGTTTAGGATGCTGTTGGCCTGTGGTTACATTCCAGCGGCAGACTGAAGGGTAGACTGACCTCTCTTGGTCGCTGAACTACTGCTTTCCACATTGACATCACCAATAATGACACAACTGAACGGATTTTCATTATTTTATTTTATTATTTTATGAGAGAGAGAGAGAGAGAGAGATACCTTTATATATATATATATATATATATATATATATATATAGAGAGGGATATAGATATATATATAGAAATTATATATATATATGAATTAGAAGTTGGAGTAGCAGTAAGGAAGGTACAATATATGGATGAACAACTTCTTTATTGCTGTGAGTGCGATGTTTCGGTGAAGGTTCTAACACCGTTATCAAGCATAGTCAGATCCACTTAAATGTCACAGGTTTATCCTGAATTGTGCTGAAACGTATTTACTCCATGAAAATGGTGATATACATATTTTTGTGGGATTATTTCAATGCCTCTCCAAATAACATGGATAACAGGCTTTTTCCTACAGCATGTAAGAATTTCCATCCCATATACAGGGCAAACTAATAGAGTGGTGTCAGGCCTTCAGGCCACATTTACAAAATGACTATTGCCGGGAAGGCCACATTTCAATTACATGGCTGTAGCCGGTAAAGCCAAATTTCCAATAGCATAATTAATGAATGGATTACCGTAACCGGTAAAAGAGTGTCCCCATGTATAAAGTTGTTTTCACAAGAAACGAATACTCTTTCCTACGCACAAGCGTGGCGTCTAAGCAATACCGGTAAAAGACGCCAAAAGAAACGTTACCCTCCTACCTTTATGAATTACTTACAAACTATCAAAGATATGTTAGAAGGTATTAGTTTACAAGAGAGCTTAACAACACTGTTTTATGCAAATCACGAACCAAATTCTCAAACGCATTCATATTTAGGTGAAAAACATCTGTTGCAGAAGAGTTAAACTGTCCTATTTTCGGCCATGCCGAAATAAACCAATAACAGTGATTTAGATGTCCAAAAGAAAGGTTGAAATAAAATCCTGCTTTGAGACAAGTCACCATTTTCTGCTGATTTGCATTAGTGAAAACAAGTACAACGTGTCTTTGATATTGAGAAAAAGTGTTCAGGAACACCTAAAATTATCTTTGTTAACATGTGTGCTTGCAAAGTAACATTTTACACACAGCAATTTCAATCGCCAAAACGTAGCAATATTCAAGCAGTATTTGCATCAATTTCACGTATAGAATGATTTTATAGGGCATAAAGAGAGTCTAGAATGTCCAGATTAATCTAACTGATTTCGAAACCAAGGCCACCGTACCAACAATAACCTAGAAGGATGGCACAATAATGTAAAGAGACTTGTCCAAGAGTGCCACCTGACATTTACGAGATAGTAAAGCTCTTTCAGCGTGAGAAGTCTCTCACAGGGGTTGCTTTCCTGAGGCTATCTGACCAGTGGACAGAACCTTCACGAAGAAAGAAATACAGAACCATTGACGCTCGTTGCATCACTTAAGACCAAGCTTCTGAACCAACAAACTGAGTGAGATGGAGTATACAGACCATGAGGGGTACCTCCTGCATCTGCAGTAGGGGGTGTAAAAAGGAATGTTTGTGATCTTAAGCCATTTTATCTGTTTTCACACATGACAACAAACTACACCATTATCATTATTATTATGTTTTACAGATTAAGATTTATTATTATTATTATACCCGTGAAGGTCCGGGTTAGAATGAACCTTCAGTAAGCCATGCTTGTAAGAGGCGACTAACGGGATCGGGTGGTCAGGCTCGCTGACTGACATGTCATCGCATCCCAATTATGTAGATTGATGTTCATGCTGTTGATCCCTGGATTGTCTGGTCCAGATCCGATTATTTACAGGCCGCCACCGTTTGGCTGGAATATTGTTGAGTGCAGCGTAAAACTAAACTCACTCACTCACTTACTTTTATTATATGATAATATTGTATGTAAAATACCTATTAGTATATTATATTGTGCAAATTATAAACATAAAATATGTTGAGATCTGAATGGAATTATGAAGAAACGTCTTGTTTTGTTAAATACGGTAACCTGTTTGAATCACTAAATATGTTTTGACAGCATAGCCGGGAGAGCCACATTCCATGTTCACGCAACCATAACTATTGCCGGGAGAGCCACATCAATTTTGGCTATCTGTTTCGGAAATGTGGCTCTCCCTATTACTAATAGAATAATGGAGAGAATCTTCACAGTGATGAACACGGGCACAGAGTGAGACAGATGTCGAGTAAACATGTCAATTACACCTCAGGCGAGCATGTATGGCTAAACAGAAACATGTTAAATAATGAACATCAACGCAAAAGCTGTGTTCAGACTAGTAGTTTTAGCGAGTAGAATTTAAAGCCATAGTCTTCAAGTATCAGCAAGAAAATGCCGTCTTGTAGTTGATAAGAGGCAAATTATCTCGATTTCTAGAATATACCTTTAGGAAGATGATTCCGAAACGTTTTCAGGAATAAGTTCTCTTTAGTAGTTTGGTGTTGAGTTACGCATAAAATTGGAAATAACCATTGTTAATTTGAAGATATTTCTTCTCTCAGACAGATTTATATTTGGTTTCATTGTATAAATCATTTTGCATTGTGACCCGTACTGCACCAAAGATGTTCCTCAACGCGTCCAATGTCTTTAGCAGTGTTGCAGAACAGTGCGATTATCCTAACTATGAGCACAGTTTTCGTGAGGAAGTTGATTCAAGACTTATCCCAGATAAACGAGTTGATCATTGGACCCACCTTACAATCGAATCCATATCGGTATGCCATTATCTATATTCTTGATTTAAAGTTAAATCTGGGAAGTGTATATATTCCGATATATTAGTTTCAGTTTTCTTGGCACTAAATGTAACCTGCCACAAATGAGCCAAATTAGAAATTCTATTTAACTCAGTGTTGAGACAATCTGTTGTTTCTTTTGGATCATTTACTATTACATAAGTATCATCTGCCAAAGGATGGGTTTTGCTTTTGATGCCTTCAACAATGTCGTTGATATTTATAATGAGGTGAGGTGAAGTTGGGTTTTACGTCGTGCTTGAGAATATTTCGCTCATATGACGACGTGCATGCGTGTGTATGTGTATGTGCGGCTGCTTGTACTAGCCCAGACTTAAGCTGGTTTTATAGTGCTAGCCCACTGAGATACCATGCCGCAGTGAAGCATGAATACTCCACTCAGACACATTATACTGACTCCGAGTACCATATTTTAACGTCTTATGGTATGACGCGGTCGGGGATCGAACCCGCGACCTTCCGCTATCCGGGCGGACGCTCTAACCACTACACCACGGAGGTGGTCTATTTATAATGAACAGAATATAATGAACAGCAGCAGCCTCATGACGGAGCCCTGGTACACACCGGCTTTAACTGTTTCAGCATCAGACTCGGAACCCTGTACATCAGCATGTTGTAGTCTATTTCAATTCAATCAACACTTTATTTCCGTACAAAGGCCACCGGGCCCATATACATACAGTTTCATACATTATAATACAATTTGCATATATGTATACACGCCCATCTGCATACATGTATACAGGTAATCTGAACATACAATACAGGTTTATATGGATAAAGTAGATAAAGATATGATATGATAATAACAAAAGTATAATATGGTATTTAATATTATCATTCTTGTAATACCTTACATCTTCGTTCATAAGAATGCATTATATATAGGCTGAGCATTTTCAAACTATGTACGTTATTTGTCATAAGTAGTTTCTTAAAGTTATGCATATTCGTTTTGAAATCACTTGGTAAATATTTACGACGTAAGTCATCATATCTAGGACAATTGAAAGTAAAATGGTATTCGTCTTCTACACCTCCGTAACAGATAGGACACGTTCTCAAATTTGCGATAATTTTACACCATCGTCCTTCATTAAATTTTAACCTTAGTAATCCTGCTCTAAATCTAACTAAATATTTATGTAATTTATAATCTGCAATTTCAAAAAGGTATTTTTCAGGGTTTAATAAACTTTTGAATTCTCTATACAAAACATAACGTGTGCTATTGTCAAGATCGGATCTCCAGTTTTGTTTAAAAACATCCACTAAACGCGTTTTGAAGATTCCGATAAAACTTACACGATTTCCAACAGTTTGTGATAACCAAACAAATCCAAATCCATAAGAAAAGAGCAAATAGCGAATTTTTTAAGCCCATGTCTCATAGCCAAGGTTATCGAGATTAAGTAACATTTCATAAGCTTTCTTTGGTATGCGATCTTTTTGCATTGTTATTATTTTAATCCAGTAGTTAAGACAACGAACAGCTGCATTTACAAAAATAGGGAAACGGGAAATATCGGGAAATAACTGGATGCCGTGTTTTCCATTTTGTGAAATTTCAATAGAAAGCTCATTTATGAACAGAAAGAAGAGGATTGGACTCAACATACAACCTTGTTTGAGACCAAAAGGACAGTTAAAGTAGTCTGTTAAATGTGAATTACATCGCACACATGATTTAACGGAAGAGTAAATACCTTTTAGCAATAGCATCATTTTCCCACCCAAGCCGTAGCTTGATAACAAGCTCCATAATTTAAATCTGTCTATTGAATCAAAAGCCTTTTTGAAATCTATGAAAGCAACAAACAATTTTTTCTCTTTTTACATAAGCATTTTTCAATAAGTGCATTCAACGTGAAAATGTGGTCTATTGTAGAATAACCTCCTCTAAAACCCGCTTGAGTTTATGATATCTTATTCTTGAAAATTGCCCATTGTTTTAAACGAGTGTTTAATATGCTGGTATATAATTTGCTTAAAATACTTAGCAATGAAATGCCCCTATAGTTATCTGGGTTGTGGATATCACCCTTCTTATGTAATGGAATAATTATTGCTTTATTCCAAGCATCTGGAAAGCTGCCACTCTCAAATAGTTTATTACATAATACGAGAAGAAATGGCATAACGACCTTTTCCGATGATTTAATCATTTCTGCTAATATATTGTCGACCCCAGACGATTTATAACCGTTTCATAGCATCGAAAATTTCTTCTTCCATAATTGGAGAATCCAAAATCTGTTTCTCAAAATCGCTTGATTCAATCTGTTTCTCAAAATCGCTTGATTCAGGACAAATATGTGCAGCACATGTAACAAAAGTATCTTGATCTTGATCAGTAAGATCAGTTTTATCATACAGTAATTTGAAGTGATAAAACCATCATTCATCAGAAATATCGGGTGGTGGTTTCCTGGGATTAGATATATTTCTCAGTTCCTTCCAAAATGATTTAGGATTGTGTCTAGAGTTATATAACTTTCTGGCTGTTAGCTGTTGGTTGATTCTTTTCACTTCCTACATTTATTTTTATAAGTATTTCTGAGTATGCAATATTTCTTTCTATTTAGGATATTCCTATCATTTCTAAAGCGCTTAAGACCCTTTCTTGCCTCTATTTTAGCCCTGTGGCAATCACTACCATAGAAGTTCTTAGGTCTAGTTTTACATCGAGGTGGCATTTTCATACAACCTGCCGCTTCTAATATCCAATCTGCAAATTTGGAAACAGCATTATTAGTGTCAATTGAAATTTCATCTATTAGTAAGTCTAGTACATGCTTTCTATCATATATACTACATACGAATATTTGTTCATCACATGATTTCCATTTATACTTTGGGGTGCAATCATTTTCCAGTTGTTGATTTTAATTGCTTTTTACACTTTTAAAACTAAGTACCAGTGGCATGTGTTTGCCGTCAATTCTATCACATATTTTGAAACTAAAAAAGTATTTGAATAAATTAGGGGACGAAAGAATATAATCAATAACACTACAGCCCTGGTCAGAAATGTACGGGAACTGACCTCATCACCTTTCACACGTCCATTAACTAGAAACAAGTTAAAAACAGCAAAAGTTCAAAAGTAGATTCCCAAATCAATTTACAATAACATCCTGAGTTGACCTGGTGTCTATAGGTACTGGTTCATCTTCAGGAAAATAGTGATCAATTCTATCATCTGGAGCGTCAGGTGGTTGATTACCATCTCCAACACGAGCGTTAAATTAACCCATAATATGAATATCACAATCAGTCATATGATGGGGGTTGTCTAACAATCACTCTTCTAATTGATCAAACAGGGTACATGTTTGTACTTTCTTATAGAATGTTGAACCTTCTGGTGGAACATATACAGCAAAGAGTAAAATATCTCGTTCGGTATTCAACATATGTTTGTTTAAGCGTAAACAGATAACATTTGATATTGTATAAGGTATCTCTGAACAGTATTGTGACAATGAATTCCGTATAAACATGTAGGTACCCCCTGAAAGCCTTCCAAAATTAGACAATTTATGAGCTTTACAAAAATACAAGTGAAATTCAGATAACTCTTGTATAGTGACCAGATTATCAACAAAAGTCTCGTATAGGCATATTAGGTCAAACTGACCTAGGAAGGCTAAGATATCTGAGTCTTGTAACTTGCTCTTTAGGCCATCGATATTCCATGAAAGGAATGAAAAGGGAACAAAAGAGATGTTATCGTAGAAGTCACTACGATTTGTGTCATCACGAGGCGTGTGTTGGTCATCCGTGTCATCAACAGGTGTTTGTAATTGGCTACAGGCCCGGCCGATTTCCTATTGTGATGACATTGTAGGAGCGCTTCTTGTTGTGGGTGTAGGTGCGGGTGCGGGTGTGGGTGCGGGTGTCGACGTCGTCTGATTGTCAACAAGAAAGCTGACGTGGTTCAGGCGTCTCATTGCCTTGTCGAAAGTTCTGTCCAAACTGACGGTTTCTTGACTGGATAGTCCAGTTTTCGGTTCCGTAGAGGAGTAATCTTTCGGTCGGGTAATCAAACGTCCGTTCTTGTAGTAGGCAATGAGACCTTTATCTCTATGTTCACTGATTGTGTCGCGTTGACGTTTCGTCAGATCATTTGATACTCCAATTGCAGACTTCTCAAGTTCTGGACGGAGTTTTAATGCGCTAATTTTATCCTCAGATACAGCAAATTTGACAATGAGGGGACATGGTCGTTGATTGTCACGTTTCAATCCTACACGGTGTGCCCGTAGAATCCCCGCTCTTTCCCAGGTGCGACGAGAATGCTGGTTTAACACATTTAACACTGTGTCTCTACAGTTCTGATATGTCTCGTTTTGGCTCTCACTTATGTTGTAAAATACCACGTTGTCTCTACGACTAAAGGTCTCGAGCCTATCCAGGGTCTCAGCTTGTTTTTCAACTTGATCCTTCATATTGTCGAATTTCGTTGATAGCATATCAATCCGGTTTGCGTCCTTCTCAATCATACCAACACGATTCTCTAAGCTTCTAAATTTCACATTGATCTCTTTCATTTCTGATTTCAAAACATTGATGTCATCTTGCATATATCTGCGAAAATCTCTAATTTCAGCCACAAGTGTATTTTTGATATCAATCAGATCTTGTTGTGTGACATAATCAGGTCCAGGATTTGACTCAATGTCATTGGAGAGAATCAATTGGAAGCGAACCACTATACCTACAGTGAGATTGTCGACAATCAGATCAATAGCACACTGATACGGTCCGGTGAACACAGGTAGATGACTGGTGACGTCACCAATGCACAGATGTAGACAATCACTTTCCCTAGGTAGGACACACTCAAAGTTTTGGTATGACTGGGCTACAACATTCCCAAATCTCATCATAGCCAGTGAGAGAGACAAGTACATCGTAAAAAACACCGCACAAGCACTCAATGTACACATGTAGGGAAAACTGCTACTGTGCTGTGTGTCAGGTGAAACCTGCCAACATGGCCTACCTGGCGGGTCCCGGGTGGGTGTGAGAAAGTCCCGATTCTAGCCCTGTACAAGGCTAGGTCGATCATCTTTCGGGTTAGAACTGATCTCCGGTGTCTCAGAAGTGAAGTAGACGTAACTGTAACGAGTGATGTTTCTTTTTTCCATATATTATAGGCACTTCTTCAACAGCTGCATTACTATGCGATCTATGGCAGGGGCGTGTTCTATTTAGAACTCATTTATTTGAGAATGTTGTATTTCCATATTTTTGTAGTTTGAATAGCAGACCCGGTATGTCAAACTGTATCAAACTTACTTAAGTCCCTGAATACGGTGGTCCAGATCTCATTTCCGTGATCTAAAGCATACAGTGTTACTTGAATAAGCTAATGAACTGATTAGCGGTAGAGACAACATGCCTAAAAACTTGTTGGAAGTTAAATAGAAAATCATTATCTCTGAGGTAATTAAATCAATATTTGAATACACATTCTTTGAAGGCCTTAGACCAACAGCATGTAATTGGTTTAGTCATTAGTATGTCCTTTCTTGTGTATTAATGATGTTTCCTCCCGTATAGCGAAAACCGGAATTTTGAGGGGAATATGGAATTAGAGGCGAATATGGAATTGTAAACGATTCGTGGAGCAGGCAAGTGAGATTAGCGGTCACTACAGGTCCCTCTCTATTCTCCTTTTAAATCAATGACATAGTTATGTTTTTGTGTGAGGACGGCCAATGGTCTATTAAGTTTGGGTTCATTTACCTATTAGTATTGTTATTTGCTGATGATGCATATGTTTGATATTACGGTTGTGTGTCTACGGAGACGAGTAATCAAGTTGTCACTTTGGCAGTTAAAAGTAAAATAATTGTTTTTTTCAGAAACGGTGGTCGTGTCAGAAAATATCAATCCTTTAATAAAGGCGAGAATTAGAGTGGTTACCACATATACTTGGGTATCGTGCTGAAGATCGTGGTATCGAACCTTGAAAATATTAGTCCTTCAAGCAAATAAACTACTACAATGCCTTGAAACAAAAAGATCTCACTTTGATAAATTAATTTCACGCGTCCTTTTGAGCATATTTGACATTAAGATGTTACCAACGTTGTTGCTAGGAGCTGAGATATGGGGCTTCCAGGCCTCGCCAGAGGTGCAAACCTTTTACGGTTCTAAACTAGCGAGTGCATATAGTGAGTGCGTTAAGTGAGTCTAAACTTTTGATGTGTAGTATATATTCCTTGCGTTAAAGAAAAAACACAGATTTCTTGTACTGAAAAAACACGCCCTGAAGACTGTGACTTATATTCATTTTAATGTTGAATGTTCGACTGGCGCTCCCGTCACAAAAGCTATGCTATGTATAGAGCCTTATTGTATAATGGCCGGCGGCCCCATTACGGAATCAAGTCAATCATTCTTTTGGTAGAAAGCAGAATATGCTGTATTTCCCAATTCTCTGAACATTACCCAATCTTCAAGATATGTTTTATGGATTAAACTTCTTATTTATTTCCCTCATGTACAACTTCTAAATGCCACTGAAAGACATCATTACCCAATCTGATTTAACTCACTCACTCTTAGCGATCTTTCGAATGCCATCGTTAAACCACGGTGAATACTTGCTCTTATAATTATAATTTTAGGTGCAATATTATTATCATGTTTTACAGATTAAGATGAAAATGCAACAGAGAAGGTTTGGGTGATCATGGCAGTATCGGGCTGGTAAAGCTCATCATCAGCTCAGGGTCAATACCCCCTCTACACGCAACCCAGACAGCGAATGGGACTTCTCCCAGGAAACGCTGCCTGGTCGAACCCACCAAGAACTTTCCGGAGAATATATACACTCCCCAACACTGCAGCCTTCAACATAACCAACTGTGACAGAAGGGTCATGATGTAACGTGAGATATAATTTCCTGCGCTTGCCCCACTTCGAACAAGTGTGGTGACATAGGTTTGATAGCCACATGTCGGACAATTGGGAAGTTAGTTACGCCTATATATTGGGCAATGTAATCTCAACGTTACCTCAACGTAACGACTGACGTTTAACTGTGGAGCCACCAATGCCCAACACGGATGAAGGCTCAGTCAGAACTCTTGGATCCGTCAAGCATTTAAACAAACCGTCAGCGCAAAATTATATATAAAAAACCCCAAACGACTTGACCATCCCCAGAAACAGATTCCTTACAGTACATATGGCAAAAATAGTAGACTCTGAATATTGTATAAATAGATTTGAATCACAACTTGGTCTTCTTGTATTGTCACACATTATTTCGATGGTATACAGAAATTAGAGATTAATGTAGATTATAGATTAGATTAGATTATAATGTTATCTCTGTGTTACGAGACACAATTAATAAAGAGGAGAGATTTGTTCCATGTACGTCGTTTCATACTTTTAACGTTCATTCTTATTATATTGCCACATTAAACGTTTTCATAAATAGTACGCATATATTGTTTGATGATTTAATTTAAGTAAACGCAAACGAATGTAGCGTGAAACAAACAACAAAGAAATGTTATACAATTAACAAGTGTAATATAAACTGAGGCAGGCTACAAATCAAATCACTTCAAGTTATTGCAAATCAATTAGAACGGTACAAAATAGAGTAGCAGTGCAAATGCAACAGCAGTACAAAATATATTGACAGTGGAACATCAATGGTGATAATAGTTACTTTGCAGCAAGAGGTTAGGCTGGTGAAAATAACGATCATCACTGACTGCTGATCCTGATGTAAGGTGAGAAAAGATCTCCTGCGCTTGCCCCACTTATATTGAAATATATGGGATCTTTTTCATTGCAAAGAATTGTAATAGTCTTACATTGGATAGAACCGTCAGGGGTGTATTTTGGGTATATAAGTACGTGTGTGTGTACGTGTGTGTGTGAGTGTGTCTGTGCGTGCGTGTGTGAAGTGGCTCCTTACTCTGGTGTAATTATTCATTCTGCAATGCTATTCTCGGTGGTTTCCTATTCTCGCGGTAAACACGTTTTCCGCCGAAATCGCCAGATGCGCGACACTTACCGGTTGTTTACATCACCGACTGGTAACTATAGGAAATGGCCCAAGTCTGTGAGTGATCAAAATTTTGCAGTGTCACGAATATTGGGGATTTTATACCAACTTGGACATATCATTACTTTTCCCGCCCTTTCCGGCAGGATTGCTCTTCCATACACCCAATAACGTTAATTCCTGGTAATAAAGCGAGAATGGGAGAAGCCTCGTTTCGTCAATGGCGGATGGCATTGTTTATCACCGGGCTCACGAGTGGTAATTCACCTGATGGATCTGGCAGCTGATAGATGTTGATGATAGAGGAGAAGGCCCTTCATTTATACACAACAAGCATGCATACAATAAGAATTGTTTGTGTTATTTTTTCATCCGATATCCGTAAGTACCGCGAGAATAGGAAACGCCTTCCTACATGTTGTCTTGATTATAGATGATACTGTAATTGTAGTGTAAATATCTAGTATCTCGAATGTTGTTCCCGAACAAGCAACGATCTAGTTCAACCAACTGACGCTTTACTTGCAGACAAAAGAGCGTGACCTTCATCTGGCACTGATTCAGGACGAATAACAAGAATAATAATGACAGGATTGCTGAGTGCGTTAATGTACTTTGTATGTTACCATGTAGCAGCTACATGGCAGATCATATCAAGTATCCAGAGACAATAATACCCCAAGCAATGTTGTGTTTCAAGAATTGTAATAGTCTTACATTGGATAGAACCTTTAGAGGTGTATTTACAGTATATACACACGTGTGTGTGTGTGTGTGTGTGTGTGTGTGTGTGTGTGTGTGTGTGTGTGTGTGTGTGTGTGTGTGTGTGTGTGTGTGTGTGTGTGTGTGTGTGTGTGTGTGTGTGTGTGTGTGTGTCGTGTGTGTCGTGTGTGTCGTGTGTGTTGCTTATATATAGTACATATTAATATGTTGTTACTAGGGGAGGCATAAGAATACTCACACCACATGACATTTTTCTGTTAAATACTATATAAGCAGGGGCATAATTTGTGCTTTTGGCAGAGATTTTATGAATGTGGAAAGGGTTTTGTCGCTTCAATTTATCTTTATATATTCACGGATATTCAACCCCGAAGCCCTTCCTGATCTTGTGATATGATCACAACTTGGATATGTTGGATATGACCGGGACATGGTTTCAACCATCAGCCATTGATGAACCCGCAATCATTCACACAGTGGCTATTGGAATTAAATCAAAATTGACATTTTGGTGTGAAAATTTGATTTAACCCTCTTTAACCCTCCCATTGGTGAATGACCAGTCACCAACTTCAACTGGATGTAAACTTGCCTCACATTTAAACAAGCTAGGAGACGGCTATTTTTCTGTATACCGTCATACAAGCGACTGTTCTAGTGTTTGCCAATATATATGCAGATTGATCAGTGAAACTTACGCGAGAAAAGCAAACAGTTAACATGATCTCCTGGGGTAACTGCTACGACTGTTAGGATCATCACATGAATATGCACGAACTATTGACGTATTGACCATTGTTAAGTTGAATGTGTTCCCGTGGCTCACCGTTTGACGTGGTAACAGAATTGTCCTATTGTACAAGCCTGGAAACTGTAAATTGAATTTTGTTGTACATGGAAAACGTAATTAGCTGGCGTAACAGCATCTTTTTTAATTGCAGGACCATGGTAGATTCCATACGTGATCAAGCACTGCGACATTACTGTTAATCAAAGGTATTATTTATGTACACACGACAATAGGTATCCCGTCTCGTGATTTAGCAATGAATTACGCCCCAGTAGCCCACACACACACACACACACACACACACACACACACACCATGTACGTTGCAATAAATTCCGACACATGTCTTTAGGTTAAGCATATGACGTTCACTTGTTCCTGTCAATGTTCCTGTTTCCGTTCTGGAAACGAATAAAGTGTCAACGCTTGACAACAAATGCTAGCCCTTCAGTCTAACTATAATATGTTGAGAATCAACTTCTCTAAAGCGGCCATAGCAGCACTGATCCATAATATTTTGGAACGATATCATAGGACTAAACATGGTTCTTTGTTGTTCTCGTATTGACAGTATTGACCGACTTCCTCTGAAGGCACATTTATCCCCACGGATGCTACATCCGTCAGCCTTGACGTCCTATTGACTCTTCTCTTCACGATCTGATGCATTTATAAACCTACCTGCTCGTGAGCTTGTAACTCGTCATTTCTCTTTAGATTGTGTGAACTGTAAGTGATTGGTACTGCCGGAATCGATGTTCAGATGCATTGTGTCTTTAACAAGTGACGTTTACACAGCATCCAGACTTCTGTAAATACTTCGGATACCTGGTTTTACCAACGTTTGGACATAAAAATATGAAGGCTGTGTTTCTTGTGACTTGTATCACTATATGTTTATCACGCTCATTCACAAGTACCTTTTGTGTGGAATGTGACAATGTCCGGCTCACGCCATTACCAGAATTTGATAACTTGCATGTGAATCAGAATCTGATGTGGAATAACCAAGATTTACTCATACTGGAATGCGTGAGTAAGTGTTTCTTTGACCGTCGCTGCCACAGTGTCCAGATAGACAGGAACACTGGTGGGTGTACAGGTCATGCTACAGCCTTATCCACCCCTGACAAGATCTACCCTCCCGCCACAGCGCGACAGGGTTCCCGAGTCTACCTACTTCCGAGAGGTAAATACATATATATATGTAACAAATATTGGTCAAAATACACTAGTCACCTTTTGATGTGGAAGGCATGACAGTTCCACATATAGTGTATGGAACAGAGGAACAGAGTGAAGCTGATCCATGGCAATATCGAAAATCTCTATGAAGCACACCAGAATATCCCGAAAATGGATTATATGTACTAGAATCTAATGAAGATATACCGATGCCAATAATGGTTGTCACCCCCTTCAAAGTCTTGAATTGGAGAGGGTGTGTGTGTGGGGTGGTGGAAGGGTGTAGGGAGGGGTCGACAACCATTATTGGCATCAGTATATTTTAAGCATAATAAACATTGTCGAATATGTTTGGACTTCCATATAATATCCATGTTGGTGTTAATAGATAATATGCCGTGCTAGAATTGGTTAGACGGTCCAGGTTAGAACTGGTATTCCGGGACTGGGTTACTAATTAGTACGTAGCCTTTAAGAAATCCGTTCATATGTTTATCATGTCTAGCAGGGGTAAAATATAAAACGAGTTTGTATTTATAAATCCTTATAACATTTTGGAAATGACTTAAGACGTTACGCGCTTAATGGGTTTTTTTATACTTGTTGAGACAAACAGATTTTACTGTATTGGACTTAATTGTGAAATCAGTAAATGATTTTTACAAAAGTCATTGAACTGCTTTCAAGAGCGAAAATTGAAAACAATCGGAAACTGTCGTAAGGTATTAAAAAATCAAACAATATAAATGGCTACACGTACAGCTGTCAATCAACGTCGGGCTTTGCGATAATTTTACTTTGTCGAAAGTGACGTTGTTTTGATGGGTTTTTATAATCATGTGAAACTTTGGAGATTTGGTTATGTCGTCATAACACAGAGAGAACGGCCACACATCTGTACAAACAAACCCATTTTATCCTAAACGAATTGAAACACGCGCCGCACAAATAATTAGAACGTATCCGCCAGTGTGTCTCATTACATATCTGATCGAAATATACTGACATACACTACATTCATTTGTTCTGTATCATTCCGAGCATAGGTTTAATTAGCAGATAAAGCTTGTTTTAAAACACAGGCTAGAATCGATATTTAAAATCCTGTCGGTAAAACTATTGTCTGAAAATGACAAAACATGTCTTCTTCCATGACGTCAAGAAAAGTTTTAAAGCTGCAACTGTACTTCCAGACATAGGACCCGTTAAGATCCGGGTCAGAATTGATCTTCAGTAACCCATGCTTGTCCTAAAAGGCGACTAATGGGATCCGGTTGTCAGGCTCGTTTACTATGATGACATATGCCATCGGTTCCCAATTGCGTAGATCGATGCTTATGCTGTTGATCACTGGATTGTTTAGTTCAGACTCGATTTTTGAGCATATTTGACATTCAGATGTTACCAACGTTGTTGCATGGAGCTGAGATATGGGGTTTCCAGGCCTCGCCAGAGGTGCAAACCGTTTACGGTTCTAAACTAGCGAGTGCATATAGTGAGTGCATTAAGTGAGTCTAAACTTTTGATGTGTAGTATATATTCCTTGCGTTAAAGAAAAAACACAGATTTCTTGTACTGAAAAAACACGCCCTTAAGACAGTGAATTATATTCATTTTAATGTTGAATGTTCGACTGGCGCTCCAGTCACAAAAGCTGATGTAACGTGAGATATAATTTCCTGCGCTTGCCCCACTTCGAACAAGTGTGGTGACATAGGTTTGATAGCCACATGTCGGACAATTGGGAAGTTAGTTACGCCTATATATTGGGCAATGTAACCTCAACGTTACCTCAACGTAACGACTGACGTTTAACTGTGGAGCCACCAATGCCCAACACGGATGAAGGCTCAGTCAGAACTCTTGGATCCGTCAAGCATTTAAACAAATCGTCAACGCAAAATTATATATTAAAAAAACCAAACGACTTGACCATCCCTAGAAACAGATTCCTTACAGTACATATGGCAAAACAGTAGACTCTGAAAATTGTATAAATAGATTTGAATGACAACTTGGTCTTCTTGTATTGTCACACATTATTTCGATGGTATACAGAAATTAGAGATTAATGTAGATTATAGATTAGATTAGATTATAATGTTATCTCTGTGTTACGAGACACTATTAATAAAGAGGAGAGATTTGTTCCATGTACGTCGTTTCATTCTTTTAACGTTCATTCTTATTATATTGCCACATTAAACGTTTTCATAAATAGTACGCATATATTGTTTGATGATTTGATTTAAGTAAACGCAAACGAATGTAGCGTGAAACAAACAACAAAGAAATGTTATACAATTAACAAGTGTAATATAAACTGAGGCAGGTTACAAATCAAATCACTTCAAGTTATTGCAAATCAATTAGAACGGTACAAAATAGAGTAGCAGTGCAAATGCAACAGCAGTACAAAATATATTGACAGTGGAACATCAATGGTGATAATAGTTACTTTGCAGCAAGAGGTTAGGCTGGTGAAAATAACGATCATCACTGACTGCTGGTCCTGATGTAAGGTGAGAAAAGATCTCCTGCGCTTGCCCCACTTATATTGAAATATATGGGATCTTTTTCATTGCAAAGAATTGTAATAGTCTTACATTGGATAGAACCGTCAGGGGTGTATTTTGGGTATATAAGTACGTATGTGTGTGCGTGTGTGTGTGAGTGTGTCTGTGCGTGCGTGTGTGAAGTGGCTCCTTACTCTGGTGTAATTATTCATTCTGCAATGCTATTCTCGCTGGTTTACTATTCTCGCGGTAAACACGTTTTCTGCCGAAATCGCCGCTGCGCGACACTTACCGGTTGTTTACATCACCGACTGGTAACTATAGGAAGTGGCCCAAGTCTGTGAGTAATCAAAATTTTGCAGTGTCACGAATATTGGGGATTTTATACCAACTTGGGCATATCATTACTTTTTCCGCCCTTTCCGGCAGGATTGCTCTTACATACACCCAATAACGTTAATTCCTGGTAATAAAGCGAGAATGGGAGAAGCCTCGTTTCGTCAATGGCGGATGGCATTGTTTATCACCGGGCTCACGAGTGGTAATTCACCTGATGGATCTGGAAGCTGATAGATGTTGATGATAGAGGAGAAGGCCCTTCATTTAAAAACAACAAGCATGCATACAATAAGAATTGTTTGTGTTATTTTTTCATCCGATATCCGTAAGTACCGCGAGAATAGGAAACGCCTTCCTACATGTTGTCTTGATTATAGATGCTATTGTAATTGTAGTGTAAATAGGGTGGTGGGGTAGCCTAGTGGTTAAAGCGTTGGCTCGTCACGCCGAAGACCCAGGTTCGAATCCCCACATGGGTACAATGTGTGAAGCCCATTTCTGGAGTCCCCCGCCGTGATATTGCTGGAATATTGCTAAAAGCGGCGTAAAACCAAACTCAGTCAGTCAGTGTAGTGTAAATATCTAGTATCTCGAATGTTGTTCCTGAACAAGCAACGATCTAGTTCAACCAACTGACGCTTTACTTGCAGACAAAAGAGCGTGACCTTCATCTGCCACTGATTCAGGACGAATAACAAGAATAATACTGACAGGATTGCTGAGTGCGTTAATGTACCTTGTATGTTATCATGAAGCAGCTAAAGGGCAGATCATATCAAGTATCCAGAGACAATAATACCCCAAGCAATGTTATGTTTCAAGAATTGTAATAGTCTGACATTAGATAGAATCTTTAGAAGTGTATTTACAGTATATACACGTGTGTGTGTGTGTGTGTGTGTGTGTGTGTGTGTGTGTGTGTGTGTGTGTGTGTGTGTGTGTGTGTGTGTGTGTGTGTTTTGTTGCTTAAATATAGTAGATATTAATATGTTGTTACTAGGGGAGGCATAAGAATACTCACACCACATGACATTTTTCTGTTAAATACTATATAAGCAGGGGTATAATTTGTCCTTTTGGCAGAGATTTTATGAATGTGGAAAGGGTTTTGTCGCTTCAATTTATCTGTATATATTCAGGAATATTCAACCCCGAAGCCCTTCCTGATCTTGTGATATGATCACAACTTGGATATGTTGGATATGACCGGGACATGGTTTCAACCATCAGCCATTGATGAACCCGCAATCATTCACACAGTGGCTATTGGAATTAAATCAAAATTGACATTTTGGTGTGAAAATTTGATTTAACCCTCTTTAACCCTCCCATTGATGAATCACCAGTCACCAACTTCAACTGGACGTAAACTTGCCTCACATTTAAACAAGCTAGGAGACGGCTATTCTTCTGTATACCGTCATACAAGCGACTGTTCTAGTGATTGTCAATATATATACAGATTGATCAGTGAAACCTACGCGAGAACAGCAACCAGTTAACATGATCTCCTGGGGTAGCTGCTACAACTGTCAGGATCATCACATGAATATGCACGAAGTATTGACGTATTGACCATTGTTAAGTTGAATGTGTTCCCGTGGCTCACCGTTTGACGTGGTAACAGAATTGTCCTATTGTACAAGCCTGGAAACTGTAAATTGAATTTTGTTGTACATGGAAAACGTAATTAGCTGGCGTAACAGCATCTTTTAATTGCAGGACCATGGTAGATTCCATACGTGATCAAGCACTGCGACATTACTGTTAATCAAAGGTATTATTTATGAACACACGGCAATAGGTATCCCGTCGTGATTTAGCAATGAATTACGCCCCCAGTAGCCCATGCCAATAGAGTACACTACACTGTATACCGGCATACCGCGATACACTTTTACATACAGTGCACGGACCAGCTTGGGACCGACTAAAAAGTCCGAATTATACAGTCGTCCGAAGTACACAGATTCTATCACATTTCACAATGTCTGAAAACACTTATTAAATTTCAATTTATCATATATTATCAGCAGAATTAAATTTATGAACTATTTTTCGCAATGTTATTGTAAACAACGATTCTCGGACACCTGCTCGGCAGCGGGTCCACAATAACATTGTCAAAGAGCAAAGTAACGATGTTTCGAGGAATTCATTACATAAATTGAAAAAACTAATGAATAAAAACAACAACGACATTCATAAAAGTTGTCAAACGTACATATAAAATTACTATTTCCATCTTTTTGTGCGATCATGTAATGTAAGTCAAGTCACTGACAAGTGACATCTCGGCTCTCGCCGCCTCAACCTCACGCTCGGACACGATGTTTAATGGGAAAATATATACATGAAGCATTTTTGTCACAGGTCATAGCCTAGCACGATAAGTATTGTTTTATTTTTTCTGCGTACACTGAAACTGGGCGAAAAACAAACAATTTCTGTTATCAATTGTTTATAGTAGAATGTTGTCCTGATGGACACAGATGAAGACAGAGAGAAACAGTTCACACCAGTGGCTATTGAAATTAAATCAAACCTATCATTTTGGTGTGAAAATGTAATTTAACCCTCTAGTGCCCACAATATGAAATTGTGTTGCAAGATCTCATTCAGTCATATCTGAACATCTCTACAATGTTTTTGAAAATATCTCTACAGTTCAGGGATTTACAGTATATATCATATATGATACGTGGGGCACTAGAGGGTTAAAGAAGAATGGTCGACAAAATAAAACGTTATGAAACATGAAAATGGTTGTTATATCATCTCAAGTTGTAAGGCATAAAACACTTGAAATGAGATTTATAAAACAAATACATATAAAATTTGTTATCCCAAGCACAGCATGTATTTTTAGGACCTCATTATGTAGAACATAGGATCTGCTTGTACAGTAGGTGTCACTTACTCTGAAAAAAATCTTAGCTCCCCATACATCGTAATCAGATACCTGTATCGCAATGTATTGGAATACAGTTTATTGGCCAATACACAACAATAGTCCTAAGCGGTGACTAATTGCATCAGGGGTATATCGACGGCTTCGTTCAATGTGCTGTGTTTAACTGGAATATATTTGAAGGGGAATGAATGTTACCTCTTTCTTCCGTGTATAATAAGAACACCTAAAACATAAAGACACACACACACACACACACCATGTACGTTGCAATAAATTCCGACACATGTCTTTAGGTTAAGCATATGACGTTCACTTGTTCTGTCAATGTTCCTGTTTCCGTTCTGGAAACGAATAAAATGTCAACGCTTGACAACAAATGCTAGCCCTTCAGTCTAACTATAATATGTTGAGAATCAACTTCTCTAAAGCGGCCATAAGAGGCCCTGATCCATAATATTTTGGAACGATATCATAGGACTAAACATGGTTCTTTGTTGTTCTCGTATTGACAGTATTGACTGATTTCCTCTGAAGGCACATTTATCCCCACGGATGCTACATCCGTCAGCCTTGACGTCCTCTTGACTCTTCTCTTCACGATCTGATGTATTTATAAACCTACCTGCTCGTGAGCTTGTTACTCGTCATTTCTCTTTAGATTGTGTGAACTGTAACTGATTGATACTGCTGGAATCGATGTTCAGGTGCATTGTGTCTTTAACAAGTGACGTTTACACAGTATCCAGACTTCTGTAAATACATCGGATACCTGGCTTCACGAACGTTTGGACATACAAATATGAAGGCTGTGTTTCTTGTGACTTGTATCACTATATGTTTATCACGCTTATTCACAAGTACCTTTTGTGTGGAATGCAATGTCCGGCTCACGCCATTACCAGAATTTGATAACTTGCATGTGAATCAGAATCTGATGTGGAATAACCAAGATTTACTCATACTGGAATGCGTGAGTAAGTGTTTCTTTGACCGTCGCTGCCACAGTGTCCAGATAGACAGGAACACTGGTGGGTGTACAGGTCATGCTACAGCCTTAGCCACCCCTGACAAGATCTACCCTCCCGCCACAGCGCGACAGGGTTCCCGAGTCTACCTGCTGCCGAGAGGTAAATATATATATATATATATATATATATATATATATATATATGTAACAAATATTGGTCAAAATACATTAAGTCACCTTTTGATGGGGAAGGCGTATGGAACAGAGGAACAGAGTGAAGCTGATCCATCGCAATATCCCAAACTCTGTGAAGCACACCAGAATATCCCGAAAATGGATTGTATGTACTAGAATCTAATGAAAATATTTTTAAGCATAATAAACATTGTCGAATATGTTTGGACATCCTTATCATATCCATGTTGGTGCTCATAGATAATATACCGTGTTAGACTTGGTTAGACGATCCGGGTTAGAATTGGTATTCCGGGACTAGGTTACTAATTAGTACGTAGCCTTTATGAAATCCGTTCATATGTTTATCGTGTCTAGCAGGGGTAAAACCTAAAACGAGTTTGTATTTATATCCGCAATCCGTATAACATCTTGGAAATGACACTTAAGACGTTACGCGCTTAATGGGTTTTTATACTTGTTGAGACAAACAGATTTTACTGTATAGAACTTAATTATGAAATCAGTAAATAACATAGATTCTATGAACATTTTTACAAAAGTCATTGAATTGCTTTCAAGAGCAATCAAAATTGAAAACAAACGAAACTGTCGTAATGTATTTAAAAAATCAAACAAACTAAATGGCTACACGTACAGCTGCCAATCAACGTCAGGCTTTGCGATAATTTTACTTCGTCGAAATTGACGTTGTTGTTTTGTCTAGTTTTTATAATTATATGAAGCTTTGGAGACTTGGTTATGTCGTCATAACACAATAAGAACGGCAACACATCTGTACAAACAAACCCATTTTATCCTAAACGAATTCAAATTATTATTATATATTACACCTATAATTAGAAAGTATCTGCCAGTGTGTCTCATTACATCTAATCGAAATATACTGACATACCCTACATTTAATTAGCAGATAAAGCTTGTTTTAAAACACAGGCTAGAATCGATATTTAAAATCCTGTCGGTAAAACTATCGTCTGAAAATGACAAAAAAACATGTCTTCTTCCATGACATCGAGAACCGTTTTAAAGCTGCAATTGTACTTCCGGACATAGAACCCGTGAAGATCCGGGTCAGAATTGATCTTCAGTTACCCATGCTTGTCCTAAAAGGCGACTATTTGGATCGGGTGGTCAGGCTCGCTGACTTGGATGACACATGCCATCGGTTCCCAATAGCGTAGATCGATGCTCATGATGTTGATCACTGGATTGCTTAGTCCAGACTCGATTATTTCCAGACCACCGCCATATAGCTGGAATATTGCTGAGTGCCAAATACGTCTGAAGTTCAAGAATATTTCCTCATATGCTTTCTTAGTTCAAAGTAATTGTTACAAAATGTGAAATATGTAATTCATGTTTCAGCTTCTTCCGAGGCATTACCTCAATTTCCTATTTTATAATGAGAGTTTGTAGAAATACTTAGAAATTCTGAACTGATGTTTTCTCTGACAAACCTTATTGAATTACAGGCTTTTATTGTACCATTGTAGCAGGTGGTTTGAGTGGTGAGTGAGTGAGTGAGTTTAGTTTTACGCCCCATTTAGCAAAATTCCAGTAATATCACTGCGGGGAAACCAGCAATGGGCTTCACACATTGTACCCATGTGGGGAATCGAACCCGGGTCTTCGGCGTGACGAGCAAACGCTTTAACCACTAGGCTACCCCACCGCGTGGTTTGAAATGACAACAGTAATATACTGAACCGCCAAAGAAACGCAAGTTGATTTAGAAATGTCAATATTTCTGAATCTGTGGAACAAACAATCTTAACACTACGAAAAAACAACAGACAAGTGATTGTTGAAGAAATGAGTCGTGATCTCTGGTGAAAACAACACTCAAGTGTACTGTAAAAGCATATGTTATCACTCCACCCTCACACACCAAAAATGTCACGAAACAGTGTGTCAATCAGTAGCGCGTGTGACCACCATTGGCTGCAATGCAGGCAGCACAACGACGTCTCATCGAGTCAACAAGTGTCTGAAAGAAGGCTTGGGGAATTTGATTCCATTCCCTGACCAATATGGCTTCCAAATCTCTAAGGTTTTGAGCTTGAGCAGCTGTCTGTATCCGTCTACCAATTTCATCCCACACATGCTCGATTGGTGCCATATCCGGGGACAGAGAGGGCCAGGGCAGTACAGCAATGTTGTTCCCTCAGAGGAAGTCCATAGAGACCCGTGCAGTGTGAGAACGAGCATTGTCCTGCTGGAACGTCTGGAGCTGAGGTTGGGCCTGGAAGAGCGGTACAACGTGGTGTTGAAAGACCTGGTCTCTGTAGACTACAGCAGTCACACGTTGACGAAACACGTGTAAACGTGTTCTGTGGTGGTAGCTGAAGCCACGCCATACCATGAGTCTTCCACCTCCCCAGCGGTTAGCTTCCACAACACAACAGTTGGCGTAACGTTCATTACGTCGTCTCCATACACGTAATCGGCCATCGGCGTGGGACAAGTTGAATCTGGACTCATCAGAAAACAACACTTGTTGCCATTGTTGACGTCGCCAACGCTGGTGTTGTTGCGCCCACTGTAAACGATTTTGGCGGTGACGTTGCGTCAGAATCGGTCCGACGTAAGGACGGCGACATCTGATCCCTGCTGCCCTCAGACGACGACGAACAGTGTCTGCAGAGATGTGACGTTGTGGCCCTTTGAATGGTTGCAGCTGTCTGTGTTGCTCGTTGCTGTCAGTAATATTAAGAATGACTACCTCTCCATCCCGCACTGGGCATGACTGACTGACAACCAAAATACTTGTTCAAGGTTGCTCTTTACAAATTGCATGGAGCAGAGGTTCGTCGGTATGTTCACATTTACGTGATTACTTACCCGTGAAACATTATCACCAACTACCCTGCAGTAAGGCTGAATACCATCCTATCTTTTATTCAGTAGATAGTGTGTGTTATACTATGACTTACATGCTGCAGGACCGATATCGAACGTGCACTCTTCTATTGGTTTCTCATACCCGTCGATGCTAAATTATAACAGGAACGGTACACTAGTTAGCAGGTGTTATTAATCGATAGATATAGATATTTGTCTGGCTGAATCATTCTGGCTCTAACAAAATAAATAAAAACAAAAGGTTGCGAAAGAAAATTGGAATTATTGATAGTAAACAGTAGAAACAGGGTATTATGAAGAAAATATTTGAGTGTTCTATAAACCGTTAATACTTATTCAAATATCGAAATACAGTCGGGCCGGCTCTTTCAACGTCTTCAACGGTTGATCGAAGGTTCTTTGATCAGGCTTATTACATCCAATGCCTTTGTCAAGCATTCATGGTAGACATAGGACGGAAACATACTAACTTTTCCACATCAATGACGAAAGAACGTCTGCTGCTATTCCCTGTTTTGACAATATGTTCTCACGATTTTTCAGGTGAATAATTGACTTGCCTTCGCATGTGTCTGTGACGGGTACCTGCGATTGAGCACTTCGCTCCCTTTTTTGCGAACACCGGGTATCATTGCTTTTGTATAGGGATTAGTTAACACATACTCATGATGTTATCTGAATCGCACAATGGCAATAGAAGAGATGAGAGATTTCTTATGATAATGTAAAGTGTATTTGTTAAATGCAACATGCCAACACCATGAAATACTCAAGATAAACTGATTTAATAATGAATAATTTCCTCACGTATAATGAGCTATGAGTGAGTGAGTGAGTTAAAATTTGAAGTCACATCGGCTGTATGTCAGCCATATCGTGATTTTGAAAGTTGTAAATTTATAAATGTATACATGAAATATAAGCAAACTTATATACTTACCTATCTGCAAAGGACAATAAAATAACTAGTCTATCACAGATTTATACTTAAATCTAGCATATAACCATAAAGCACAATATTTAAAGTTTAACGGTACAATATAAAAATGGTCTATAGATTGCCAACAACTGAAGGTAGATCACCATACTATGGACCACGGGGACATACAGTACATTTGCTTCCTGCATGGACCCAAGCTGGATTTACACCATTCTTTCAGCTGTCAGAAATTTGGACAAATCTAGCCATACATTGAAAGAACATATATTCTACGATTAAAAAGGTGATAAGTTTAAATTTACTTTAAATGTTTTTGGACTTACCTATAATGAGCTATAGTTTATATTACAGACGTCTTGCATTTAATTTCGCAAACCAATAATATGCGGGGATTTGCCAAAATGATACTCGTGGCCGAAAGAACGTCAGTTATGCGCCATGCATTGAAAGAGACATCAAGCGACCAGGGGGAGATTACTCTAAACACCATCTACGGGAGACCCATCATACTTAATCTGTCATAACTCAAAGCGATGGCCAAGCCGGTTTATTTTAACTGGAATACGTGTATTCACATTGTGGAGTGAAGGGTTGAAGGAAGAAAGAAGGAAAAGGATCAAATCACAATAAATTTTGAAGGTAGTGGAGTTTTATATGTTACAGCAGTCCAGTGATTCCAACATTATGAAATTCAAAAACGAAGTACAGAAGTTTGGCGTTTTAAATGAGAAGTACAAATCTTTGTAAGGGACTACCAATTAGCCGCAAAGCGTTAAGTTAACATCAGTCTGATATTTGCAAATATCTAAGGTATGCATTACACAAAGACATTATCTATTTTCACACAGACTGACATCCTGCACTGGGATATGAAAGGGGTTCCCACGTAGCTGCAAAAGATTTTACAGCGCGCCAAAGGCGCTATGCGTTGCAAGAGACCTCTAGCGACCAAAGGGAGTGAGTGAGTTTAGTTTTACGCCGCACTAGCAATATTCCAGCTATACGGCGGCAGTTTGTAAATAATCGAGTCTGGACCAAACAAGTGATCAACAGCATAAGCATCGTTCTACGCTACTGGTATATGATGACATGTGTCGACCAAGTCAGCGAGCCTAACCACCCGATGCCGTCTTACGACAAGCATGGGTTACTGAAGATCAATTCTAAACCAGATCTTCACGGGTTCTGGGGATCAAAAGAAGATTACTCGCAACAGGGTGTTAGTGTCATGGCATTTGATTCTTTAGGGAAAAGTGACAGCACATAAATGTTTACTTTGTTGTTGTGTCTTTTCAGCCGCCCACTTCATAGGTAGTGCCTGTACCAGTGATGGCGACTGTCATGTGGCGACCTCTGTGTGCAATGATGGAGTGTGCACCTGTCAGATTGGGCTCTGGTTTTCCCCCTCACAACAGGCCTGTGTCACAGGTAGTTAGAACCTTCTTTTAGCACAATTAACTGACCCTGCTTGTCGGGTTAGAACTCTTACATTTGACAGATTTACACGCACGTGCATTATCAAACACAGCACACTCTACCATGCATTCACATCCTGCTCAAACTCTAGACATCCATATCACATCCAACACGCTCTCATCATCACATCCAGTACTCACATGATTTTACCAAACACTCTCACATTAACACATTCCAACATCTTCACACCAACCCTGACACCAATGCACTTAACATCCCAACACCGTCACTCATCTTCACTCTGATCCGTTTTACTCCAAGAGTTCTTTCCACCTCGTTGGGGACTGATAAAAGTATTTCTCCAAATATTTAATTAACAGGTCTTCCTTCCACGAGTACGAATAGCTTCACCTAACCGTGTCGTGTAGCGAATTGGCGCCAGTATACAGCATGCAGTGTATTGTTGCCCTGTACCGTATAAACAACCAACACTAAACATTAAATATTCAAAAGCCCCATTCAAAGTTACAGCTGCCCTATTCGTCCGCCGAGGTTACTTCATCCTAAGAGCGTGAAAATTAGTATCTTCAAAATACGTTTGTGAACTTGGCACGGTCTACAGGAGAAGTATAAGCACCGAGTGCATCACGAGGTGTCTGCTGGAGTTTATATAAACATCACCTCCTCCAAAGGATATTGGTGTGGTTTAACTCATAAAGGCCGTATTATATGTCTTTGATAAGGTCGTCGACGACAAAATAAACGCTGGCGTTATGAAGGCGCAACTTCATCTGCTTCTTCAAATGCAACTTCAACTTCACAAATGTTAACGCCTACTTTTCCGCAAATAATTCACGGCAGCCATGTTGAGAAACGTGTTTACTCACATTACTCAGTAATTTAACACATTTTGTGTCATTTTTTAAAAATAAGAACAGAATCAGTTTTTAGAATTGTATTGATGTACCAAAGCCAAATGAAAAGTAAAATATCAGAAAACAATAGTTACGTCAAGAAACGTGTTACCCTGGCAATCACCGTGACATACACCGTTACAGAAATGTGCCACTTTACGGTAAATACGACATTGTTTATAATGTCGGGTTTGACAAAGTTTCATTTCCAATACTTCGGACAACATAAGTGATTCTAAACAAAACACGAACGTAAGTCTGTTCTTAAGCCGTCATTGGTTTGTGGTGTTCACATGTCAAGCAGCATGGCAAGTATAATTGATATTTCCACAGTACCAGACAATGGTTATTGTGTGTTCATACCACTTAAAAATATATGACGCAAATAGGAAAAGCGAGGTGGTGATAACAGCTTCTTCTTGCTAAAATCTGTACATATACTATTGCTTACAATGAATAATTGAACCTCAGTTTCCTTGAATCAATGTTCACACAAAGGGGACCAAAATCAATGTTAACAATTTAACTGTCCATTTGAAAGCGCTGACAACACTTCTTCTATCGGATTCCAAGACAAAACTATTTCGAGCATGGCCTCAAGCTATCGGCGCAATGGTGCAACAACAATGCCAACCAGCATGTTGCACATGTTGTAAGCGACCATCTGAGGCAGCGTTAGTGTACTGCCATGACCCACTGTTTCTATAAACCTTTAATCTATAGTATATGTGTGGAATGAAATGGTGAGACATCTACGATAGGACCAGAACCAGTCGGTAACGCCTGTATTTAGGGAGTGTCGCTTTCACGCCATGTATGTATTTTGTCAACGAACATTGTGTAGATCGATGCTGAAGATGTCAATCACTGGGTTGGGCGAGCCTCGATTCTTTACAAGCTACCGCCATATAGCTGGGATATCGTCGAGTGCTACTTTCACTACAAACAAAGAAACAAGCCTTAATAAGCACATATATTTATCACACCAGCCTGGTTTACAATCCTTACCAAATTCACGTATTCCCAAATTGCTTAATGGTGAGAAAAACGGCTTTTAAGTATGGTGAATGTGAATTGGTTGAAGTATTCTTACACTTCAGTTTGAATCAATTAAGAGTCCGTTTTACGATATATAATATGTTTTTCTTCTCTTGAAGAGGAAAAACGTGTAATGATTGCGTTGTTATACAAATAATAGAATTCAAACTCACTCGTTTTATTCTTAATTCTTAGTATATATACTCTCCAAAAAAAAAATGCATCATGAAAATAGCAATTTCATGTGACAAAACAAAAGGTTTTGCTCTATTTTTTGAGTCCTATGGTGTTTATGTTTTGAAACATCACAACAAAACGCACCATCCGTAAAATACCCGTATTGAACAGCATGATTGTCAATTTCGGCGTGTAGTGTCACAGAATACACAATTCACATGCAATGCACGTGAAAGTTGGGGATCAGATAGTCTCAGTGGTGGGTATAAAAGGTTGATCGCTGTCTGTCGATTATTCACTGTATTTGGAATATTGTTGACGAACGCAAAATGCCACGTCTAAGTGAGGCCGACCGTCATATCGCCATTGGTTTGCTTGAAGCTGGCCAGTCTCAACGTGCAGTTGCCCGACGCATGAATATTCACCAAAGCACCATTTCACGGCTCTGGGAGAGGCAGAATGCGGTAGCAGATGCCCCTCGTAGTGGGCGACCTCGAGCGACCACTGCGGCGTAGGATCGCTACATCCGGGTACATCACCTGCGTCATCGAACAGCTACAGCGACCAGTACCGCTCGACAAATACCCGGACTGCACAGACCGTCAGGAACAGGTTGAAAGAGGCTGGTTTACGTGCCAGAAGACCTTATTTTGGCCCTGTACTTCGACAACAACATCGTCGACATCGAGTTCAATGGTGCACCAACGTTCACGCCTGGAACCTACCGAATTGGCGTAGAATCTGGTTCAGTGATGAATCACGATTTCTATTGGAACGACGCGATTGAAGAATGCGGGTGTACAGACGTCGACGTGAACGTTTCGCCGACGCTTGCGTTCCCCAGGTGGACAGATTCGGCCGGGGCAGTGTTATGATGTGGGGAGCGATCACCTGCCGTAGGAGAAGTGATTTGGTGATGATCCAGGGCAACATGGCAGCTCAACGGTACTGTGACGATATCCTACGCCCACACCTCCTTCCAATCATTGATCGCCAGAGGGAGTTGTTTCAACAGGACAATGCCAGGCCCCACACAGCACGTCACACTAGAGACTTCCTCCAGAACCACAACATCAATGTGCTCCCCCCCTGGCCCTCAAGATCACCGGACAGACGACGGTGCGCGACGCCATTACCCTCAGCCCCAGACATTTCAGCAACTCGCACAGGCACTACAGGCAGAGTGGGCTGCGATTGGGCAACACGAGATTCTGAGACTTATTTGTTCGCTGCCGAGGCGATGCCGTGCAGTTCTGGATGCCCACGGTGGTCACACGAGGTATTGACTTCAGCGCCACTAAACGTCTCCATGTGACACTCAAACTGACTTTCCTCGAGTTGGTGCAAAAGACGGATATGTCTGCATTCCCAGTGTGCAATTTCGCTATATTTCATTGACTCATCAAGCCTACAAGATGTTTCAAAATAAACATAAAAATACAGTTGATATTCCTATATGCATTTCTGTTTTGGGAGAGTATATTATTAGGAACAGTAAGGAATCATGAAAGGTAACTATTAAAACCAACAAGGCCTAGATTTTCGAAGCTCTCTTAGTGCTAAGATAGTCGTAAGTTAATGTTAATGGATAGCACTTACGACTATCTTAGCGCTAAGAGAGCTTCGTAAATCTAGCCCCAAGGACTTAACCAAAGATAGGCTTTGACGGCAAACATACAGTTTTCCCAGAAAGTATTGAGAAAATCTTTTTTTCCTTATACTGATGATAGAGTCTTAAAATAGGTGTTACATTGTGGAGTAAGGTACTCAATATGGGAGGCAACTCTTGTACGCTTAAGAATGAACTTTACTACATCAAGAGTTATCTCCCCTGGTGTAGCAGACGGCCTCCTTTGTTGACATGGCAGATTTGACAGAAGAACAGAAACGAAAGCTGGTTCTTGATCATTTTAAAAGGGGCGTGACTAATGCGAAAGACCTAGTTGGTAGACATGACATTCCTCTGTCTACAGTATACAGAACTTTGAAGAATATTCAGTCAGGAGTTGTGACTGAGCACAAGACAGGGGCAGTAAGGCCAAGGAAGTTCAGTACTACGGATCGTCAGCGACTTTGACAAACTTTGGACAAAAGATACCGTGAAATCTATATACCAACGCCCAAAACATAGCCCGATATTTCACATGTGGTGTAGGATATTATCACACCGTTGTGTATTTTCACTGGAGATTTGACGAAGGAACGACATGTTGACATCTTAAATGATCACCTCCTTCTTATGGCCCGAACACTGTATGAAGATAACTAGATTTTCCAACATGATAACGACCCAATACACACTGCGGGCTACACATAACAGTGGTTGTCGGACGAAAATGTTATAGTTTATAAACATACATTAGATATTTGCCTAAACGACTTTCTCAATAATTTCTGGGAATACTAAATCATGCAAGAACGTTTACGCCTGCCCGCGCTCGATATTCTGCACGTGCATCAAGCAATAGCTCCACTGTTGCAACTGTTGTCCAGTTGGGACAATTTCAAGGGAGGTCGATTATCATCTGTGGATTATTGATTTTGTCGGTTATTAATGCTGTTTATCAGTTGTGAGTTACATAATTTATTTCATTATTCAATATATTATGAACAAGCGATGAGTTGGAAACGCGCAGTGTGTCTCTAGGCTTTCCTTAAAACCTGGCGGAAGTCAGTACGCACTGGCCAATTGGTCAAATATCACAATATGTGATTAGCAGACAACAAACCCAAACAAGGTCAAAATGATGACGATCGACTCCGGCCAGAAAGTCCCATGTCAGCGACCATAGTGCAGAATCCATTGATCCAAAACCAGACTCTTCGAAATCGAATTCGTACGGCGATTCCTAGGTTCGTCAAATCTTCAGAGGATTTCACAATTCAAGAGACGTCATTAATATACTACAGGATATTCGCACCCTAGTCTTAGTGTGACTCATATAATATTTATCGATAAATGTACTGACAGTATTTGTTGTGCTCCTGGGTATATTTGCCTGTTCATGTGTCACAGAATATACAATCTTTACTGACAAAGGACTTACATTCTTTATTCCAATCCATAATGAATTAGGGCTTTAGTTCGTGAAGTTCGCTTTGAGATGTCTTTCCCTCGTGAATAAAGTGAATAATGTAGTTCGAATGTGTGAGTCTGTGTGATAGGTAATATGATATTGATATCTGTTATTTATTCCACAGAATGTTCCACCTTGGGACCCGGCCTTGTCCGCTATGCTGGACACGCAATTTGGGGTCATGACTTGGAAGAGATTCCCTCAATGGAAGACAGTGATTGCCAACAGCTCTGTAGCAACAACACCTGCTTCAGCGTCGACTATGAACCGAGTACCAAGCGTTGTTTCCTAGCTTCGGTGACGTTTCTCTCAGTTGATCCAGGATCTCGTGGTGTTCACGGCAACTGGGTGTACTATCAACGTAACTGTGCGTCGTAAGCCTTGTGTCCTTAGTCAGCAGGGGCGGTGGGGTAGCCCAGTGGTTAAAGCGTGCGCCCGTCACGCCGAAGACCCGGGTTCGATTCCCCACATGGGTACATTGTGTCAAGCCCATATGTCAGCTGTATTTGTCTTGATAAATAAAAAAGAACAAAACACTTTTGACACAAAAAACACATCAGACAGACTCACTCACTCACTCCAGAAAGAACTGTTCCTTCAAACAATATCGTGAAGAAATGGAATCAGGGGGAGATAACAAAGAGATCAACTGAGTGTTTCTTCGCTGACACGAAGTTAACAACGCATGCTGTGGGTGTTAAGCAACATCTGTAAATATACCATTTGTGCTCAATAAGAGCGACTAAGCCCATTCTATGATTAAATGAAATATGTATTCCAGTAGAGGCAATTGTACGATTCCGTTTATACAGTGAGGAACTATGTGTAGAACTAATTGTCTGATCGGCATTCTAGAAGTTGGTGACTAAAAAATGAAACATACAACTTTATGGACGACAACTTCTTATTTATTGCATAGAGCGACGTTTCGGTTTAGAGTGAGTGAGTGAGGTTGTTTTTTTTTACGCCGCACTCAGCAATATCCCAGCTATATGGCGGCGGTCTGTAAATAATCGAGTCTGGACCAGACAATCCTGTGATCAACAGCATGAGCATCGATCTGCGCAATTGGGAACCGATGACATGTGTCAACCAAGTCAGCGAGCCTGACCACCCGATCCCGTTAGTCGCCTCTTACGACAAGCATAGTCGCCTTTTATGGCAAGCACATGGGTTGCTGAAGACCTATTCTACCCCGGATCTTCACGGGTCGTTTCGATTAAGATGTTTACAACATTATCAAGCTAAAAGTGAATACAACCAGTTGTTCAATTGCATATAGTAGAGTATGTTTTCATAAACAGCAAATTAATATTAACTACTACATGGAATTGAATAACAACTGGTACATAATTGGGAGAGGCCAGTTTGAGACTAAGAACAGCAAATGAGACAGGTGACGAAGCCAATAAACAAGGGGAATTCAGTTAAAATATAAAATAAAAATAAAAAGCTGTTTAAGGTTGCTTTTGAAGGTTCTACCATAGACGATAGATCAACAATCGAGTTTTCAACGGATCAGTGCTCTATACATTTGGAAGAGGGTTTTCTGGTCTCCTTCCACTTCGAGTTGGAAGCAACTTTCAATGTATCTAGTGCCTTCATGCATTTATTTTTCATATATTTTATGTGGCCAAAAGGTCAAATGTTTGTTGAAAATGAGACCCAGGAACTTGACCTCTTTTACCATTTTAATAGGTGTACCGTCTAAAATCAGTTCCGGGTCCTTGTGTGGTTTATATTTTCGGCCAAATTGGATGCATTTGATATTTTTGGCATTCAGGTACATAATTAGATGAGGAAGACAATTTATTTGCAATATCTGACTTATTAGTCAACAATTGGTTCCCATCATGTTTCATGCCTTTGATATTGGCGTGCGCGAACTGATTTTTGATACCTACATTCGCTAGGAATGGATGGCGTTTACTTTGTTTAAAAGTACACCTTGCTTTAGAGTTTAAAATTATAAATTTGCCTAAATTGTGGATCTTAGGATGGCGACGGAGATCATGCTCAGCTTTCTTCCGTGCCTTCCTAGCCTGTTTGTATTCATCGTTGGCCTTTTTAAAATCCAATCTTGATGATGGGGGACCACCAGGAGGTTGAACCATGATGGAGGTTCACAGATGTTAGTATTGTAGGAAAATGGTCACTACCACAGAGGTCATTGTGGACTGACCATTCAAATTCACCCAATAGGTTGGAGTCAGTAATTGACAAGTCAAGAGCTAATATGTTCCTGTGTCAAGATGTAAATATGTATTTGAGTCGTCATTGTAAATGCAAATATCATTATTTGAAATAAAATCCTCCAGTAATTTACTTTTGGTGTTTGAATTATTACCACCGCAGAGTGGATTGTGGCCATTCAAATCCCCCACGATTAAACAGGGTTTAGGTAGTTGGTCATAAAGAGTTTGTAGATCAGTTAACTGGACAGCAGATGAAGGTCGGTTAATATACAATGAACAGAGAGTAATTGCAGCTTGTTATGTAAGTCGCACTGACAAGGCTTGGAAATTTGTTTTAGGTGTGACTGGGCTATGGATAACATTTGGCCTTACCAGGATTGATGATCCACCAGTAGCCCTATCACCCGAAGGTGAAAAATAATGATATGCATTGAAATGACGTAGGTCAAAAGTATCTGTCTGTTTTAATATGTTTGCTGATGGTGTAAAATCCTGGACTGATATATGTATATTCATTGAAATTAGTCATTAGGCCTCTATAGTTCCGCTGTACAACATTATTGGAATAAACTTATCCTTTGAGGGATGTATTGGGGCCCTCATCATTTTAGTGGGCGACAACCTCTGTGCCCTGGAATGGACGGTTTCAGACACGCCCATGTCCTCAAGAGATCCATATTTGTTAAATTCTATTTTCTGACCCTTTCTTGGCCGTTCCATTATATTTTTAAAGAATCAAGATTAGGTTTACACAATCGTTATGCAAATGTATTGTCATCTAGCGAGGAGAACTAAGGGTCGAAGTAGTGTATTGGGCAAAGCAACGCGATTCCTGGATCCAGTGTGCTCAACCACCAGATCACCGTCCTCTACCGACACAGGGGCGCAAACAACGGCAAACAGGTTGCCCAATTCGGTCGCCTTTTACGACCAGTACTGGGGTGCTGTGGACCTATTGTACCCCGGGTCCACACAGGGGAAGAGCTATTAGTGTTATCCAGCACTCTCCACGAGTGCCACAACCATATAGGCCTGTCCAGTGACTAAGATGATATTAATATCAGTATTTAATGGGACTCAACTCTTCCTCTAATCTCACATTGCATCTCAAGTTTCAAGAAAAACTGCAAATGTGTGGAAATGAGCCTTACCCTGTATACTCAGCCTATTTGGAAACGTGTCCATTAGTGCAATGAGGTGACTATAGCAACATTGTCTTATTGTTATAACCACTGGTTTTCTGCGTTATACTTAGTTTGAATTTGTACTACCACGGACGCATTTAGTATCATATCTGGAGATAAAAAGTGTTACTACGTTGTTAGTCTCATATGCGTAGATCAAAATATCTTTGGCGTTGAGGTTAGTGTAAATAAAATATCATTCTAATAATGTGGCACTTATACGCTTCCATATGTTGGATCCCTGAACAACTTTGGAGTGAGTGAGTATAGTTTAGTTTTACGCCGCACCCAGCAATATTCCAGCTATATGGTGGCGGTCTGGAAATAATCGAATTTGGACCAGACAGTCCAATGATCAACAGCATGAGCATCGATCTACGCAGTTGGGATACGATGGCATGTGTCAACCTAGTCAGCGAACCTGACACCCGATCCCGTTAATGGCCTCTTACGACAAGCACGGGTTATTGAAGATCAATTCTAACGCGGATCTTCACGGGTCGAACGTCATTCCAGTGGACGTGAGCATCCTCAATATCCGTGCGACTACTTTTCGCATTAGGATAATATCAAATAGCTGATTATGTGAATTCTCCTAGTCGCCCCCATTCCCGTCTACATAAAACACAACAAGCACATACTGAACAACAGGAACCGACGTGCGTTCCGCGGCCAATTTATTTACATTGTTTCATCACAAAACCTACATTCAACAATATCATGCGTGAATAACGAAATGCATGCTGACGCCCGACACGTAAACCAGAGATAACAACTCCCGTAGAGAAAAACTCTGGAACCGTGTTCCTCAACGAATGCAGCAGCAGCACCAAAAACTGGAGGGTTTACAGTATCGTTAACATTAAACATGGACATAGCTGCAATCCAGCAATACGTTTATGTAGGTTGATGTGAGCATATGCACAACTGACAACAGCAGCATAAATTACATAAATATAAGCATTATTTACACAACATTCAAGCATACACCTGAGATTCATAATATACCTTATGCTGACAATTTCTGTCATCAAAACACAGGAGGTATTCAATGGACAATATCATAACAGCCAATACATTATTCCCATATTATCGTAGTATAACCGCTCGACATTCCCAAATCACCGTATTATAACAGCTCGACAGCCAACATATGGTATACATTCCAACATTACCGTATTATAACAGCTCGACAGCCGACATATGGTATACATTCCAGTATTACAGTATTATAACGGCTCGACAGCCGACATATGGTATACATTCCAGTATTACAGTATTATAACGGCTCGACAGCCGACATATGGCACACAATACCATATTACCGTATTATAACGGCTCGACAGCCCACCAACCACCATGGTTAAATCACTCATGCCACATCACACGGACGATGATCATGATCATCTGAAACATACAGAAATACAATATTAGAATACAAACATGTTAAATGCTGAAAGGCCGGGAGTGCACTAATCGAGAATGCCAAATTCAAATATCTACACCCTTATATACTCCCATAACACGCCACCTACCGGGCAGATAACCCATGTGAACGCTTCATACCGCTAGGAGAAAATAATTTCCCTCTAATTCATACTTCAAACGATAGAAATAATATTTCTCCTAGTCGCCCCCATTCCCGTCTACATAAAACACAACAAGCACATACTGAACAACAGGAACCGACGTGCGTTCCGCAGCAGAGAATAGCAAAGAAAGTTAAAGGCCCAGGGATAAGGAGACTTTCATTCTACTATTAATGCTGTCTTTGATGTAACCATCCTTAGCATTTTCGCTCTTCCAGCGCCCATGTCGTTTAAACATTCTGTCCGGTATACCGTTATTTGCAGCTGCCGAAGCACCACCACTGCGCAGACTGTGCAAACCATAGCTCTTAATATTAACCACGAAAGGTGACAAAGCTTCCAAGAAAATTTCCCTAAGTCTAGTATAGGATAAAGGAGCGTTAGCTTTTCTTAATTTATAACCATTACCAGTTTTAGTCAAACTTCTGAAAATGTATTCTTGAGACTCTGGTGAAATCTCCGCTGCTCTCAGGTATCTGTCGAGACATTCCACCGGACACAACTTAGAATGGGTCCGACTTATTACAAGCCATGCCCCATCTCTATATACATCTGTCTTCGACTTCTCAATAAAACAGTCATATGAGAATGAAAAATATCTGATCTTGTTATATTTAAAAAGTTCTGCTGATCTCATAAACCACGAATAAGCCAGTAAACATACAGCTAATATTCGCAAATCCGCCAATGATGCATTTTACCCCTGGAATCGTACACTTTATGCAGAATATCAATATCAACAGGCTCCTTCTTCGTTACAGGCTTAGCTAATTTACGTCTGGCTGCTTCTAGGACGTTCTTTACCAAACCATTATCAGTGGGACTATCCATCCCCATGCTATAATGAGCATATCTCAAGCTATAATAAGCTGACATAACAGGCGATATAGTGTCACTTTGCTGTACAACCGACAACAAATATATAGCACAGTGTAGATGAGACACTGGTAGCTGACAAGGCATATCATTCAACTCTGCCCCTACTTTTCCACGCAGCAAAACCATTCTGGTACTTCTTATTAGTTGACTCAGCTCTAGCGTGCGATATCAACTCTGGTAAAGCTCCCGCCAGCTCCCTAACATTGACTGGCAACTCTTCCAAGTCCTCCTTATACAAGGATTTGAACACATCCGTAACATATACAAAACAATCAGGAAAAATCTACTAGCAGTGCCAACATATTAATATGTAAATCATGTTCAAACATGCCACCTGGTATCCTACTTGGACATAACATTGTTTTGACGATGGTAGATACATAACGTCCTTGACTTGTGGAATAAACACTGAGTTGCAACATATCAAAGGCCAAAAACATGCTGAATGCCATTCAGGCACTATCAGGGTTCCCTTAGCTCTGCACACAGACAAATGTTTCACTGCCCTAGGAATAAGCTGGATAGGGGGGCGACCCAGTTCATAGTCCCACTCCAGTCGACGGTAAAGCAGTCCACAGCTGTAGATCCTGGATTACTGAACATAGAGTTAAATTTTTCAGTTTTTGCGTTGTAATAGGAAGCAAACCCTATCAACTTCATGTGGTCCCCATCTTTTGTCAACACATTGAAAAGTGGCCTTAGAAATCCCCAGTCATCATAGTCAATCAAACGACTTAGGAAATCCGCCTCTTGATTCTCATTCCTCGGAATCCATTGACAATGAAGATCAACACAGTGTTGCGTACACAACTAAAAATCTCAAGAGCTATTAACTGCAGGTGAACTTTCATACTTCCTTTCTCAATTATAGCTGCCACATTCTGATTGTCAGTGAACCACTTGACACTCTGTTTAGCTAACTGAGGCACAAAACTTTTGAGCACCATATGCACAGCTTTTAATTCTCTCCATGTAGGTCTTTGCATAGACTCGAATCTGGACCACTGACCATGAGAAAATAAACCGTCTATCTCCACACAATACCCGCCGAACCCCGTGTTACTAGCCTCAGTATAGACTAATCTCTTGATGACTGTAGATGAAATGAACTCTCTGCTTTTATACTTCTGTAGGTTGTTAGCCCAAAACGTGAGCTGTGTAACACTTCCTGCAGAAATGTAAATATTACTGTTCCAGGTTGCAGCAGCAACAACATCAATACAAAGAGATCTAGTCATAAGCTGTGAAACGGATCCAATAACAAGTTTCGTTGACACAATTTGATCAATTATGGAAGCAACACTTTTTACAGGAATCCTCTGTGTATGACTTGACAACAACAACCTTATTGCTGTCAACACTTTCTCAATTTTCCTATCAGGAATAGTTAACATCATGGAAGAAGTGTTAATATGAAATCCAAGCCATTCTAACGACTGTGACGGACACCAGAGAGATTTCTCCACCTTAGGAAGGAACCCAGAACTGATCAAATCTAACTTTACTGCTGATCCAAACGAACTTGTTTCATGTTTAGAAGATCCCGCAAGAATTCCATCATCTAAAATGTCACAATTCTCTTACCCTCGTACCTCCATTTCTTTACAAGTTGTCTAGTGACCTTAGTGAAAACGTAAGGAGCAGATGTAAGCCCAAACGGTAAAACCAAAAATTTGTAATAATGTACACATTCAGAATTGTCTTTCCATGAAAACACGAGAAAGCGAGTACGTTGGGGAAAAATATCAATATGATGATAAGCGGAATGAATGTCGAACTTAATCAACCAGTCTCCTTCGTTGATATAATTTAAAGCACATTTCTTCTTCTTATTTGACGCTTAGTTTATGCACATAAGAGTTAATTCTATGAAGATCCAGAATCAATCTTTTCTTCCTGGAGGATTGTACCGATGCCGAGAGTGGACTGACCACATATGGCGGGGTTGCACATTCACAAATAAGTTGCTTCTTCAATAGATCGTCAATAGCCTGCGTAACAAAATCACTATGTTTTAATGCTGACTGGTTGTTAGATGTTGACATAGGGAGGTGGACAGATGACGAATGGAATCTTGTAACTATGTTGTATAAGATCAATGACAAATTGAGAAGCTTTGATATCTCTCCAAAATTTAACATTGCTTTTGAGACGGCCCCTTACAACAATTTCAGACGTGCCTTGCTCATATTCATAATAGTCATCAGTGAGCTTTATAGAACATACATCATCAACAAAACCATCATGAGAGAAATACTCAACTGACAAGTCTTGACCAGCACTACTGGTTTCCCTGGGTGTTGGAAGTTGACGCTCCGGCTGACAAACTCGAATTAAAGGGACACTCTCCTGAAGTGGCCGAAGTCTCCGCACGTGAAACATGATCCAGGCTTCCCGCTTTTCCCGCGAAAAAGATGACTAGTGCTAGGCTGGTGAAGCACAGGAGTAGTTTGGTGAAGGACACTTTGCATGGGCTGAGACATCGTTGTCTGTCTCCGGGTTGACCTACTCGGGTATTTCCTTTTCCACGCTTCTGGCGTAATTTACGCAACGCTTTGTTATCTGCCCTCGTGATTTTCCGGTCATCATCGGAATCGTCAGCTAAATCGTTTGCCACGTAATTCCTAACTGTCTCCCACCCACCTTCAGACGAGTCAGCTATTTTGATGAGTTTATTTCTTTTAAGGATTCTTTCCAACTCTGACGTTACTAACGTTTCACTTTCCTCAAAACGTTTGCCCTGAATGGCGGCCAACACTTCTTTTAAAGCATCCGCAGTTTCTTCGTTAAAATTGAACTGGATTTTATTACCTTCACGTCGCCAAGTGTAATCTTTTTCTGCTTTCAGCCTCTTAATGTCTTTAGATGTCTGAACGAATTCTTCCCTCAAAGCCCCAATCCGTTCGTCCAGGGCCGATTCAAACGTGGCTTTATTCCTCGTTGTGACAAAATGGCGTCTAATTTTTCGTCAGAATTCATGTTAAATGCTGAAAGGCCGGGAGTGCACTAATCGAGAATGCCAAATTCAAATATCTACACCCTTATATACTCCCATAGCACGCCACCTACCGGGCAGATAACCCCTGTGAACGCTTCATACCGCTAGGAGAAAATAATTTCCCTCTAATTCATAATTTCACTGCCTGACCTCTGAATAAATAAGTTTTGTCGGTTTAAACACGTTCATCCCACAGGCCCTCGTGTCTTTGCGAAGATTAAAGATTAAAGATAAAAAAAGGTTTTGAGATGACCCCCGACTCGAAATAGGTTTACAGTATTTTAATCCCCTTCGAGGAGGGGACCCTGAACAACCCCAGTTGATAATTTAAACTACTAATTATAAAATATTTACCTATTTACAAAACATATCCAAATTTATGCAACAATTCTAAAAAAAAAATAATATAAAAAAATAATACAAAGTATAAAGATCCTTAACACTTTTTACATTGAATTATATATTTATCCCTTGTGATGGAAAATCAATACTGTCAAGCAGGACATGCTTGACCATGGGTGTTCTATCGAGATAAGATCTGCTGATCGGGAAGGCCATGACAAGACATTGACGTTAGAATTGGCAAGATAGCGGACCGTGACGAGTGCTGTATGTGAAGTAGCGTTGCCGTGCTGGAACAACTCCCTCTGTCGGTCCATAATCGGAAGCATGCGACGTGCATGGACTTCGTTCATGTACCGATTTGCTGTCAAATTCCCCTGAACCACCACTGCATCAGATCTTTGTGTGCTGGATATTGCACCCCACACCATACTCCACCGAATCTGTCGACCTGTCGAAAGCAATTAAGGGCAAAACGTTCATTTTTCTGACGGTAAACACGCTGTCTTCCATCTCGTCGGTGAAGAAGAAATCGTGATTCATCACTGAACTAGAATCGCCTCCACTTTCAAAGGTTTTAGTTCCGGACTCCATCATGTTACACCACCGCAAGCGATTGCGCCGATGGTAGTCTCTCACAGCAGAGACAACTGGCCTTCTTGGTCGAATCCTCACTTCACGCAATAGATTCCTGACAGTTTGGTCGGAAATGCTTCTCAAACCCGGGATGCGTTGTGCAGTTTCCACGGCTGTGGCAAAACGATGACGCAAGTGAGCAGCCCGAATGTAATAGCCCTGGACAAGGGTGGAAACTCTTGGACGGACGGTTCTCGGGCGATCATGGGAGGATTTGGTCTACAGGAAACGAATCCCAATGGCGAGATATGTAGGGCAACTGCAAACTGCGATTCCCAAGCTTCAACAAGGTGTTTCGATTGGCGGCACTAAGCCGTGGTAAAAACGAAAGACAAAATTAAGCACAACGTTTGCCTTTTCATAGTGATCGATACCACATGCTTTTCCGGTTATTGGCCTGTGCATTTTGCTCTGCATGTTTTCTTGGTGACGTTTTGGCGAACATTTCTTCGAACGCTTCAAAAACAAGGGGAAAAGTTAAACTTGTCGCTGAAGCTGTTTACAGTCACACAAAGATGACGTTTGGGAAGGAAATAGTATATTTGTATTGTTCTTGTCGCAGCTACGTGAGTCCAATATTCTCAAAATCACTTATACGTTATTTAAGAGTGTATTTACATCAAAATTGATCATTCTCTTGAAGAGAATCGCATTAACAAGAACACGACAGAGTTATGCGAAAGAAATTCATGAGAACAAAATCTTTTAAACATGATTAGTTCTTGCAATTTATAACGAAACTTGTAATTCTACATTTCCACATGGAATTGAATCATTGACAAAAAAGTATTAGCAAATGCTTTACAGCTTTAATGAAGGACTGATTGACGGATATGTATTTTCATTTCCCGCACCGTCACTTGGATCGATATTCAAACAAAAGAAAATCTCTCTAGAGGGGATTGTGCGAATGATTTGTTTTGCCACGTCAGGATGCAACACAAGATACCAAGACTCGCAAATGGGCTCAAATTACTAGGTGCATGGTCGTTTGTTTTCCTGGGGAGAAAATATTGGCTGATTTTCCTTAATTAAATGTTATTCTTTATCGGCACCTTTGTCCTGAGATATCACTGACGCTTTTAATGACCCATGATGTTATTGTCACACTCAAATTACGCCTTGTAAGCACAAAGAGAGAGTACGAGTGTCTTGGGGTTAAAGAGTCCGATCACGAAAGGCCTGAGTGCATTGATACACATTGGTGCAAAGTGTGAGGCCAGTGTTTCGAATATTGTAGCTCAAAAACTGCTAATAGCTGCGAAAAGTATACTCTCTCATTCACAAAGTCACTGTTATCATAGTGTGTGAGTGAGAGAGTGAGTGAGTGAGTTAATATTTAACGTCACATCGGCAATATCTCAGCCATATCGTGACGAAAACAATTCATATAATACAAACATGAAAATATTGTGAAGCGTTAAACCTGTCGACGATGGACAGTAAAAATACTAGAGTATCACAGATATGAAAATAAAACTAGCATGTAAAACTAAAACAGTGTAATTAAAGCAGACAATACAATATAAAACACGGGCTATAGATCGCCAGCATCTGAAGGTAGATCACCATACTAGGAACCATGGGGACTTATATTACTTTTGCTACCTGCATGGAGCCTAGCTGGGTTTGCACCATCCCTTCAGCCGCTGGCGATTGTAGGATAATTTAGCCGAAATTTAAAATAACAAAAATACTACGTTTAAACCTTGGTACGGGGACTTACGTACCCTCTCAGGAGGACAAAAAACATTACGCTACTTCAACCCCCTTTGAGGATACAGATACTAACAATCTAAGTTGATAATCTGAACTACCAATTATAAAACTTTATCTATTTACAAAACATATATGAAAATTCATTTAACAATTCTATCTCTTTTAAAAAATCAATGATTAAATGATAATTAACTTTATTTAAAAGGTCCTTTACTGTTTTGATACTGAATATGTATCCCTTGTGATGGAGAATTCAACACAGTCAAGCAGGACATGCTTGACCGTTGTTCTCTCATCACAAGGGATACAAAACGGAGGATCCTCACCTTTCAATAGGTATGCATGGGTATATCTTGTGTGGCCAATACGACATCGTCGTATGATGACCTCTTCAAATCTGGACTGACAACCCAAGTAAGTGTAACCGATATAGGGTTATATTTAATGCAATGTATTGATACCAACTTGGGTGTCCCACTTCTTCTGCATCAGATCACGGATGTAGGTTCTAATGTTAGCTTTGTAATCAGAGTATGGAATAAGAAGTGGTGTCACAGATTTATTGAGTGCTGCCTTAGCAGCCAGATCGACCATTGTGTTCTCAGAAATGCCAACATGGCTGCGTAACCAAAAAAGGACAATGTCGTCTTGGCCAGTAGCAAGATCATTATACAATTCAATAATTTCTGATAAAGGTGGATGTTTTTGCAAGAAAGATTTTTAATAGCCTGAAGGCACGAAAGAGAGTCTGATAAGATTATGTAGTGTTTAAATTGGGATGTCTATTAATATATTTAAGAGCTATTAGTATTGCGTGTGCTTCTGCTGTAAAAATAGAACTATTATTGGGTAATCGCGAAGATATTGTTCTGGATCCAACGACTGTGGTACAAGCCACTGCACCACCATCCTTGGATCCATCTGTAAATAAGGACTTGTATGTATTATATTTACTTTTTAATGGATTATACTCTTGTTTATATTGTAATTCATTAGTATCTGCTTTCTTCATCTTTGTCAGTGTGAGGTCAACTTGTGGCCTCACTAATTGACAAGGAGGAGAAGAAAGAAGACGGGAAGGAGCTATATTGTCTAGCTCAATGCCGGCAAGAGAAGGAACATAGAGAAGACTTTTTGTTGTGCAAAGCAACATAGAGAGGATTAAAGACACAATTAAAAGCAGGGTTAAACTCGTTAGAATGTAGTTTTGTAATATATTGTAAAGATAATTTGATACGGCGTTGTGTAAGAGAAGGCTCATCTGCCTCAACATAGAGACTGTCAACAGGAGAAGTTCTAAAAGACCCAAGACAAAGTCTTAGGCCTTGGTGGTGGGCAGAATCAAGTAGTTTTAAGTTGCTTTTGCAGGCTCCACCATATACGATGGAGTCATAATCAAGTTTAGATCGTACTAATGATCTGTATAAGTAAAGGAGTTTAGAACAACTTTGATCCTCTCCCCACTTAAAGAGTTTAAAACAACTTTTAACAAATCTAGTGCCTTCAGGCATTTAGCTTCAAGGGATTTAATATGTGACAAGAAGGTTAAATGAGAATCGAAACTTAGACCCAAGAATTTAGCCTCCTTTACAACTTTGATGGGAGTGCCATTTATAGATAGTTCTGGGTCCTTATGCGGCTTATATTTCTACAAAAGTGTAGACAATTAATTTTTTACTTAGAAAATTTAAAGCCATTTTCAAGACACCATTTATTAATCTTATTTAACCATAACTGCACTTGCCGTTCAATAGTATGCATATTTTTACCACGACAGGAAACATTAAAATCATCCACAAATAACGATCCACTGTTGATCTTTATACTAAATAGTGTGACAGACAAACTACTGCCTTGTGGGACACCTTGATCCTGACTGTAATGATCAGACAGGGTAGAACCCACTCGGACTTGAAATTGTCTGTCATTTAAAAAGTTGGCTATAAATTGAGGCAAACGGCCTCGCAGTCCGAAGCCATGTTAATCTCTTAAAATGCCGCATTTCGAAGTCGTGGTGTCATATGCCTTCTCAAGATAAAAAAAAGATAGACACAGCGTGTTGTATATTAATTAGAGCGTTTTTAACAAATGATTCCAAACGCACTAAGTGATCGACAGTACTTCTGTTTTTACGGAAACCACATTGTATATCTTTTATAAGGTTATTTGTTTCCAAGCACCAAACTTGTCGATTATTTATCATGCGTTCCATGGTTTTGCAAACACAGCTAGTTAGTGAAATAGGTCGATAATTTGACGGATCCGGTCCAGGTTTCAGGTAGTGGTACTACTATAGCGTCACGCCATGAGGAAGGAAATTTCCCTGACGTCCAAAAATCATCAAAAATATGTAAGAGCGTCTCTAAACATGAATTTGGTAAGTGCTTCAGGAGTTGATAATGTATGTTATCAGCTCCTGAAGTAGTATCGTGAGCCTGATCAAGAGCAGTATGAAGCTCATGTATCGAAAAGGTTTCATTGTAGTCTTCCCCATTATCTGTACTGAAATTAATAGATTTCTTTTCTTGCTATCTTTGATATTTCTGGAATTCAGGTACATAGTTAGATGAGGAAGAATGTTTGGCCAAAGTTTCTCCAAGTTTGTTTGCAATATCTGATGTATTGGTCAATAAGTGGTTCCCATCTTTCAGATGGCGAATGCTAGATATAGAGCCCTTACCTTTGATTTTCTGGATCATGTTCCATACCTTTGATATCGGCGCGCGCAAATTGATGTTTGATACATAGTTTCGCCAAAATTGGCGTTTACTTTGCTTGAAAGTACGCCGTGCTTTGGGGTTTAAAATTTAAAATTTGTCTAAATTGTGGACCATAGGATGGCAACGGAAATAATGTTCAGCTTTCTTCCGTGCCTTGCGAGCCTGTTTGCAGTCATCGTTAACCCATGGTTTTCGTACACGAGGAACTGCAGAGGATTTGGGGATACACTTGTCGGCTATGTTTTTTAGCTCATCAAACATTTGATGGCATCGGGAATATCTTGAAAAAGTTCGGGTTGGAGTTTGTCAGCACAGAAAGTTTCATATAAATGCCAGATAGCCTGTTTAAAGTTCCATCTTGATGATGGAGGAACATCAGATGGATTCACGGGGTTTAGTATTGTTGGGAAATGGTCACTTCCACAGAGGTCGTCGTGGACTTACCATTCAAATTCGTTCAAGAGGTGTGAATCTGAAACTGATAAATCAAGAGCTGAATGTGTTCCTGTGTCAGGGTGTAAATATGTCTTTGACCCATCATTATATAGGCATAAATCATTATCAGAACAGAACTCCACTAGTTTTTTACCTTTAGGGTTTATATTTTTACCAACCCAGAGTGGGTTGTGGCCATTTAAATCCCCCATAATGATACAGGGTTTGGGGAGTTTGTCATATAGATTTTGAAGGTCAGTCTTCTGAAGGGTTGAAGATGGTGAGATATAAAGAGAGCATAATGTGAATGCAACGTGTAAAGTAAGTCGCAGGGCAATAGCTTTGGGATTAGTATTAAGCAGAACATTGCTATGGATAACAGCCTGTTTGATAAGGATCGATCCTCCAGTGGCTCTATCACCTGGAGGTGAAAAATAATGATATGCATTAAAATGACGAAGTTCAAAATTATCAGTCTGCTTTAAATATGTCTCCTGAAGACAGATTGCTGACGGTGTAAAATCTTGGACTAATAGTTGCAATTCATTGAAATTAGTCCTTATTCCTCTGCAATTCCACTGAATGATATTATTCTGATAACCTATCTTTTGGGGGGATTTATTGGGGATCTACCCCGCACTTGTTTGGTGGGCGACAAGCTGTGTGCCCTAGAGCGGACGTTTTTCAGACACGTCCATATCCTCAAGTGATCCATATTTGTTGTACAATTTAATTTTATTTTCAGACCCTTTTGGGTCTCTGCCACTGAGTTTTTTCAAAGAATCTGGCTTTTTACTTTTGATTTTAATGATTTGTGAATATTTTAAGGTTGATTGAGAGGATGACTCGTGATCAGAGGATACTACTGATTGGATTTGAGAAGTGCAGGGAGTAGCTTCTGATGTAACCGAAGTCAAGTTAGTTTGACAGCTTGCCGATGATTTTGTTATTACTCTTGTTGTTGCTTCGCGTTTTAGTTATGGAAGCATAGCTTTCTGTATGTTCAGAGCTTTGGACCAGTTTCTTGGCATCCGCAAAACTGATGTTTCGGGTGAACTTTAGTTTGTTGATTTCTATTTGATGCTTCCAGACAGGACAGTGTTTAGAAAATGATGGGTGATCACCAGTGCAGTTTGTACATTTCTCAACATTACTGTCACAATCTTCTGTTGTATGTGTCTTTTCACCACAGTGAGCACATACTACAGACAATGTGCAAGTATTAACCCCATGACCGAACTTTTGGCATTTGAAGCCTCTATGAGGGTTTGCAATGCACATGTCAACGTTGATGTTACAGTATCCTGCTTTTCGTGAGTTTGGATATGTATTTGTTTTTATAGTAGCATCGTTTCTACGGGTTGTGAAACGCTTGACATAAAGCACGCCTTGATCCTACATCTCGGAGACGATGTCAAGTTCTGACATGTCAGCAAACAATCGATCGCGATCTCTAACTATTCCCTTGATCGTGTTAAGTGTTTTGTGAGCTGAGACCATGACCGGAATGCCAAAAAAGATTCAGTGCTCATAAGGTTGGTGGCATGTTGCCTTTTTGCACACTCAACCAGCAGAGCACCGGAACGTAATCGCTTGATGTTCTTAACATCACCGGCAATGCCTTGTTTACCTTTAGCTATGGTGTCTTGTCTATAGTTTCAAGTACAAGAAAACGTGGACAGTAATCAATTGAGTTTGGAAGTCTGTGCTCAGTTTCAACGGGATCAGTGTCTGTGTGTGTGTGTGTGTGTGTGTGTGTGTGTGTGTGTGTGTGTGTGTGTGTGTGTCATGGTTAGTTAGTTATATTTCATCATCCGAGCTCCCCACCCACCACGGAGTATCACAAGGAAAATGCTAAAAACAAGTGGATTTCCAACTTGCAGCACCCTAATGATATACTCCAGCAGAAGTATTAACAGATTAATAATTCCACCAGATTGGCCCATGAGCCACCGCCTTCTGGGCATACGACTCTAGGCAAAAACATACATGAAATTTCGCCAAGACTGAAACAAATCATGTCATCATATTTAAAAATTGTGTGTAACATTATACAGTTGTAGCACAGGGCTTGGCGTGACCAGCCGATTGATAGAACCGGGCCGGTTCTACCACCCGTCTAGGTGAAGTAAGGGGCGAAGTGGTGTGTTGGGCAAAAGGAACGCTATTCCTGGAACCAGTGCCCTCCCGTCCTCCATCGACACAGGGGCGCCACCCACGGCAAACGGGTTGCCCAATTCGGTCTTACGACCAGCAATGGGGTGCTATGGACCACTATGCCCATGGGTCCACTTGAAGGTTGAAGAGCGCTTAGCGTTACCCGCACCCATCACGAGGAGGTGGCTCTTCACGGGTGCCCTGTTATCATAAGACAAGACAAGACAGATAAGCCATGTTGTCTTCTCAATATGGCGGCAGTATTACAAAGCTATGGTGTTCTCTATTGACTGCAATTTCCTTTTCTTGTCATATATGTCTAAACGCTTCCGATGTGAGCGGCGTTTACAGCTGTATTTACAAAATATCATACAAATCTTATTTGAAGACCGTTCATAATTTATGACTAGGGGGTGATGATGATTTTAAGGGGAGGTAAGGGGGTCATCAATTTTGTACACATGTACTAAATCTGAAATCCCAGAAGGATATGCTGTATAAAGTCCTGTTAAGCGGCCTTCACAGTGTCAAACTCGAGTTTGAGAGTGTGAACATTCCAACAACTCGCCACCAACACCAATTCAGGATTGCCAAAGTATTGTCGAGAAATAGGATCGGTCTCTATTCTCACCAACTTTTCATTCCAACTTTGGGTTGGGTTAACTCATCCTAACGATTGCATGTTCCTGTCATACAAGCGACGAGTTGTGGCCTGATCGTCACGCTGGTGGCCAGGGCTCGATTCCCCATATGTGCAAATTGTGTGAAGCCAATTCCTTGTGTCCCGCCGTGATGTTACTGAAATATTGCTAAATCGGCGTAAAACCTATCCGACTCACTGTTTATACAAAGGCATAAACAATAAACATGTATCGTGGCAGCAGAACCCGTGAGGATCCGGGTTAGAATTGGTCTTCAGCAACCCATGCTCGTCGTAAGAGGTGACTAACGGGATCAGGTGGTCAACCTGACTGGGTTGACAAAAGTCATCGTATCCCAGTATCCCAGATCGATGTTCATGATGTTGATCACAGGATTGTTTGGTCCAAACTCGATTATTTACAGACCGCCGCCATAAAGCTGGGGTATTGCTGAGTGCGGCGTTCAACAACGAACACTCAGTGCGTTCCCATCCATACAATCGTGGAAGCCAACTTTCCTTTTTTGGAGATTAATGTTCCAGCAGGCTAAGCATTTAGTGTCACCAAGTCACAGCTTTAACGCTAATTGCATGAATTTCTAGAATCAATAAATATACTTTTTCAATTCCATTTTAACAGGTTTGTTTACTGCAACCGTAGCACTGATGTGCGGCGTGAGGCCTAAATCAATCAGTGTCAACTGTCTGTGGCAATTCTCCCATGTCTGTGAATAAACCTGTGCAAAAGAATCGAATGTTTTAATGTCTGTTTGTTATTGATAGAAATGTTATTACGTTAAGTTCGTGACGTTCTGTACCACATTGATCAAATACTGGATTTTTAGGTATTTTATGCAATTAAGGCATTTTGCCCGTAGGAACACATTTGGTGGGATATTTCTAATGTATTAATGGTTCGTCTAATCAGGATTGAGCTTTACGTTGACTATTTTTTCTGATTTCTATAAATTAGCAATTTATTTTGTTTGAACAGAATGAGGTATGTATAATTCAATAGTGTGCCTCGGCACTGAAGCAGTATTCGGTACAGGTGATTTGACAGGAGCGCCAGGGGAGGAGATGTCCTCAAAAGACGATTTTGAAGTTGCTTCTAGTGAATTTCCCCTCGGACTGTGCAACAAAACACTTCATATTTGCATATCTTCAAGGGAGAACAAAGTGCGTTTGAAACACTATTTCTGTAAAAATGTTACCGGTAATAGGTCTGCCAATGAAAGGAATAACCGCTTAGGTAGAAGACGCAGTAAAAACTTTCAAAACGAAGAGAAGACATTCTTCGGGGTTATTTTACAGATGAAGGTTTCTCATCTACAGATTAAAAACAAAATCTGACACGTGGTTAATAAACAAGTACAGACTGGTTATCTGTCATCAAAGTTTTAAATGTTATCGAATCAAACAATTACACCATATTGATTATCCACACAACATGAACAATACGCTAGACAAAAACACAGGTGTTTAACACGCCGGAAAATGCACTTAGCTGATTAAATCAAAAGTCACAGAATAGTTTATGACGAAAAAGACAATCACATATTGTCAATTTAGCATGAACCGAAACAAAGTCATTGTAGTAAAAGCCTAACAACAGATCCGAGAAAACTCCGCACAGCGATTATCTGGTGACGTCACAAAGGTTAAACCAATTTTAACCAAAAGCTCAAGAACCATAGTAACACTGGTCTTGGTATTGTAACAGAAGGGTGTACGTACTAACCATAGCTGATAACATACTGAACCACAAAAGAAACGTCGCTTTTCAAAACCAAATGCAAAATTTTGTTCTTGCAAGGTGGTGTTTTTATTATGTTTGTATTATGTTTGTACCGTTTTCTTAACATGTTTTTCAATCCAAATTGACAGTTAATACCAACATCAGTGTGTTTTCTGATGAAAATGCATATCGACCAAACGCAACGAAAAAGGCAGACACGGTAAAAGGTTCCGTATGACATTCGTGAAAATGAAAATGCACGTACATGTCGTGACAACCCTACCAATGAAAGCGAGTCCCAAACACACCTGAAATAATTTTTGTTTTGACTCAACCACCATGCCACGTCTTACGAGAAAACAGAGTAACCAAGTCGTGGGACGGTTGCAAGTTGTCCAGACTGCACGGAGGGTAGCCAACCATTTTAATGTTCAAGTTAGGACAGCAGGGGTGGTATCAGGTCACTAACAGCATTCGAGACCGTCCACGCAGTGGGCGACCTTCAGTAACATCACAACGTCAAGACCGACAGATGGTGCGCAACCATCTGCAGGATCGCTTCCACAAAGCGACGGAAACAGCACGGCAGAACATTTGGACTCACAACAGACCCGCCAGTGCCGATACAGTGTGTGGACGTTTGCGCGGAAGAAACCTCTACTGTCACAGACCATATTGTAGTCCTGTCCTCACCGCTCATCACCGCCAAAATCGACCAAAATGGGCAACTCAGCATCGAAATTGGCGTTATCGATAATGGGGAACTGTGCTGTTATCTCATGAAAGCCGATATTGTGTTTCGACAGTCGATGACAGAGTGAGAGTATGGCGAGGGCGTGGTGAAATGTTTTCAAATGAGTGTATTGTTGAAAGGATTTGTGGGGTAGTCCAAGCATCATAGTGTGGGGTGCAATCGGTCTGAACCAGTTAGTTAATACCGTAGTGTTCCAAAATCTTGGTCCAGGATGAGGAAATGACATGGCAGCTGCTCGCTATATTGATTAAGTCATAAGACCCCACGTTGTACCACATTTTCGACGTTACAGAAATCACATCTTCCAGCATGACAACGGTCGTGCCCACACTGCCAGAGCAACATTGGATTTCCTAAGATAGCATTGCATCCAAACCCTACAAAATCTTGCACTCAGTCCGAATTTAAGTCCAGTAGAACATCTTTGGGACGAGATTCAAAGAAGACTGAATGGCCTCCAACCAAGGCCGACAACTACGGCTAGACCCGATCAGGCATTTCGCAGAGTATGGACCCAAGTGCGTATGACCTTCATCGACCGGCTAATTCTATCCATGTACAGACGATGCAACGATTTCATCGATGCCCATAGAGGCCACACACGATACTGACTTTGGGCTATCTTAATGATATCATTTTTGATGATTTTGTTTGTGTGAATTCTAAATGTGTTTGCCGAAAATGTGTTAACCATAATTGTCAAGTTTGAACTCAGTCCTCCGTTTTGATTGTTAATTAGAGTGAATTAAAGTGTGTGCTTTAAGAAACCCCTATCAGTGCGACATTTCTTTTGTGGTTCAGTAGGTACAAATTCCACACAATAACGACATCGTTAGGCATAGTTTGTTGAAAAACTTACATGTATATACACTTGCATAAATAGCTTGCTGTGCTCTGTGCAGATAGTCAAGGGTGTTGTTTGCCACCCTTCTTATTGTTGCTTTCATGCTAAATAGTTCAATATATTGTAGTTACGGTACGGCTGCTTCAGTGGCATTTTGGCCCAAACTACTGTCTCTCTTCATTGTCTTAACCCCAGTGTAATTTGGAAGCACCCCTAAACAGTCTATATCTTTAAGCGTTCTCTTTCTGTTATCTGGGAGATTTCAACATTCATTGGGATAATCCACAGGATGCCGTCACGAAAAAGTGGATTAAGCTCCTGGAATCTCATGAGCTTGTGCAGAATGTGGCTTCTTCTACCCATAGATCAGGACATACCCTTGACTGGGTTGTTACTCGACAGGACCGGGATATCTTGGATGATGTATCTGTGTTGGACTCCCAGATGTCTGATCACCACGTTATCACCTGTATCCTATCTTTAGTGAAACCGCCAAAGTCTGTTAAAACTGTCAAATCTCGCAATATTAAGAAAATTGATAGGGAGGACTTTAGATCAGATTTACTAAACTCACTACTTTTCACGAGCCAAACTGATGATCCGGAAACTTTATGTGAATTGTATAATGACACCCTATCCCATCTCCTTGATAGGCATGCACCCTTTAAAGAGAAGAATATTCCCGACCGTTCGTCGTTACCATGGTTTAATGAAGAGATCGCTTCTTTAAAAAGAGAGCGTCGTGTCATAGAACGGAGATGGAGACAGTCGGGTTTAGAAGTGTATCGTCAAATGTTCACTGCCGCTAGAAACTGTGTAACTAGGGCAGTACGGAGGGCAAAGTCTGCATACACTCTATCAGCTCTACAGTCAGTAAGATCCAGCAGAGATGTATCAGCTCCTAAACCGCTTAGTTGGCAAGGCTAAGGATTCTGCTCTCCCACAGACGTCTGATCTGGGGGAACTTGTGGATAACTTCAATAGCTTTTTTGTTGACAAAATCTGCAAGATTCGAAATGAACTTGATTCATTGGATATACCTGTAACGCATCATGAACCAACGCCATTGGGTCAAGTACACTTCATCAGTGCTTTTGCACCATTTTCAGAAGCAGAGGTCCTAAAGCTTTTAACATCAGCAAGACCAACATTTTGTATGTTGGATCCAGCACCAACACGATTTGTTCTTGAGTTCATTGATATTTTGCTTCCAGTGATCACACGGATAATAAACAGCAGTTTATCTTCCGGATGTGTCCCCAAGTGTCTGAAGGTCGCTGTTGTTAAGCCACTCCTGAAAAAGCCTGGCTTAGACGCTGACACACTATCGAACTATAGGCCTGTCTCTAATTTATCCTTCATATCAAAATTGCTTGAGAAGGCAATCAAGGTACGCCTTGTTGATCACTTGACCTTGAATGATCTCTATGACGCATCAGTCTGCATATCGCTCCGATCATTCCACAGAGACCGTACTTCTGCATGTGATGGAGAGACTTCTTGCTGCAGCTGATGCGGGCTATGTTACAGTTCTAACGCTGCTTGATTTATCAGCGGCTTTTGATACCATTGACCATGTTCAACTAACTGAGTGTCTGAAAACAGAATTTGGTATTCATGGCACAGCTCTTGGATGGTTTGTCTCATACCTCAATAATAGGACACAATCTGTGGTCATTCAAGACGTGAAATCGTGTACGCATCAGCTTACATACGGAGTGCCACAAGGTTCCGTTCTTGGGCCCATTCTCTTTTCACTCTATATGAAGAATCTCGGCAATATCATTCGGCATCATGTTGTGATGTACGAGTCATATGCTGATGACACCCAGCTGTTGCGTTCCACTAAACCGGACTCACTTCCAGCCGATATGTCTATAATCGAAGACTGTATCCTTGACTCCAAAGCATGGATGATACAAAGGAAGCTGAGATTAAATGACAGTAAGACCGAGGTTTTGCTGTGTGGATCACCCAGTAGCACTGCTAAGGTGGATGTGTCTTCGTTGGTAGTGGGTAATGAGAAAGTTCCTTTCAGTGATTCCGTGAAAGACCTTGGTGTTTTTCTAGACTCAAATTTATCCATGGAAACACACGTAAACTCTGTTTGTAAGTCATGCTATTTTCATCTCAGAAATATTGCTTCCATTCGTGATATTCTGACATTTGATGCAGCTCACCACCTAGTTCGTTCACTTGTTCTCTCACGTTTGGATTATTGCTGCAGTCTTCTTGTAAATATCCGCCAAGATCTATTGTCCAAGCTCCAGAGGATTCAGAACTCTGCGGCGCGATTGATTTGCCGAGTCAACAAGCGCAGTCACATTACACCATTGCTGATACGCTTACATTGGCTGCCCACGAAACAGAGAATAGAATATAAAATCCTCACTCTCGCTTTCAAGTGCCTCCATGACAAAGCTCCAATCTATCTGAAAGATCTCCTCAGTGAATATGTCCCACCACGGCTTTTAAGATCAAGTTCTTATTGTCAGTTGAATGTCCCCAAGGTCAGATTAAAGTCATATGGACATAGACAGTTCTCTTACACAGCTCCCCTTTTCTGGAACTCACTGCCTCTTCACATCCGACAAGCCGCGTCCGTGGAATCTTTCCAGTCCCAACTGAAAACTTTCCTTTTCAAACAAGCTTATGAACTTTAATCCTTTCTTCAGATCACTCTATCTTTTAGCGCCTAGAGAAATTGCCTTGCAGTTTGATTTGTGCGCTATACAAGAACACTTATTATTATTATTATTATTTCGTATATGTTTGCGATAAAGAGAAACGACCAAAACTTTTCCACATCCGTAAGATATCGATTTACAATTCTGACAATATCATGAGTATGTGTTCGTTATGTTCATAAGGGGCGGTGGTGTAGCCTAGTGGTTAAAGGTTGGCTCGTCACGCCGAAGACCCGGGTTCGATTCTCCACATGGGAACAATATGTGAAGCCCATTTCAGGTGTCCCCCGCCGTGATGTTGCTGGAATATTGCTAAAAGCGGCGTAAAAACCTCAGTCAGTCAGTATGTTCATAACCAAAGGATGTTATCTAAATTAGATGTGATTGGAATGTAAAGAAACATGATGTATGAACGTTTACAATGGAATAATTTGGTATATATAATCTGTTATGTGTAAACTTGGTTTCGTTTAAATGTTGCTGATATTATTCATACAGAGTGCAATACACAAGAAGGTGAAAACAAAATATTCAAACATTTAAACACACCAGCAACATTTCCTAACTGAAGCCAAATATTGGCCCCTCTAAAATTAAGCTGCACTTTCCAGAAAGACCTCCTGCTGCTAGAACTATCATGACATATACTTCATGACAAGCGTCAATATCTGGCCTCTGTACACAGCTCAACGTTGATGAACATACCCACATACCCAGCTCTGTCAAATATATCACGCCACAGCCAACATTAGATTCGGCATCTTAACCAGAATCAGTAACAGAAGCATCACTTGGAAGCTCACCTATCCAGAAAGAAAAAAAAATATACAGGTGAGAACACTGAGGCACTTGAAGGCCCCTTCCTCTCAGCCATCCCTTGTGAAGGATCAAAGTCCGTCTGGAGATGGAGGTTAGTCAATGGCAGTGACCCTTGTCCCGATCACGACTCGTACGGCCCCCTCCATGAACAGCTCAAATAACAGTGGATTAAATAATACTTTTTATGACGTATGCAGTAACTAATACAAGATTTTAAACGATTTGTTCGCAGGGAACCTATATTTTAAAGAAACGCATATAAGACAGTGTAATTTAAACAACAACCTTTCTCATCCAGGTCCAACAGACACTGCAGGGTCTCACTCAGCAGGACTACGCATCCCTGTTCATTTGAATACTACACTTAAAAGCATCTCTCTATTCCCCTTCTCCACAGCATCATGATCACCAGGCGCCCAATGGCCAACTTCCTAAGCCCTGTATCATCAAGGGGGATTTGAATGAACACAACACCCAATGAGGACCTACACATACAAGTAATAATGTGAAAGTACTGGAAGATTTTATTTTTAATGAGCATTCCAGCTCGTAATTACATCCTCGTACGGGTACATATAGTCCCCAAGAATTATCCACTACAATGCTGAATGCCATCCTGTGTGCAAGTGACCATTTTCCAACCATACTGACAGCTAAACCTCCTTCATCAACATCGAACTTCATCAACGCCAACTGGCATTTGTACAGTACAACCAGAAATTATTGAGAATTTAAACATTGTAATTGTTGTTTTTTTCACTCATTACTCACGTATTAAAATTGAATATTAGCAGAACATAACTCCAGATTCAAAGACAGGTGAACAGTTAGTATTTTGTCAAGTCACCATGGGCAGCAATGCAGGCTTCAATGCGGCGGGGCATACTACTGATCAAAGAAGTTAGAAAGTCGTGGTCCATGCTGTCCCAATATCGGACCACCTCTTCTTTCATTTCAGCAATAGGTGTCAGATTTTTCTTATTGACACTTTCCTTCATAAGTCCCCAAACATTTTCTATTGGATTTAGGTCAGGGCTATAGCTTGGCCAATCTAATAATGGCATATGAATGCTTTGATCGATGTTTTGGGTCGTTGATCTGCTGGAAAATCCAAACATTTCCATAGAACACGTGAGCAGATGGAAGTAAGTGTCCCTCGAGAGTATCTGTGTACCGCTCACTGTTCATATTCCCTTCAAATACACAGAGCGGTGTTGCCCCTAACACAGATATGCCACCCCACACATTAAATTTCGGACTGTACTTTGGGCGCTGATACAAAGGGTTTTCAGTTTGTTTGGTCCAGTATTTCAGTGTATTAGGAAACAGCCACACAGAACTTTCATCGGAGAAAATCACATTGTCCCAGTTAAAGTTTCTATGCTGTAAGCACCAGTTCAACCTTCGCTCCTTTTGTTCAGGTTTCATGATCGGTGATGGAATTCCTCGACTTTTCTGCCAACCCATTGCATGCAGCTCAGTTCTAATTGCCTCCTTACAGACAACCACAGTCAATTTTCTGTTTGCAAATTGCAAGTCCACACGTACGTATGTAAAAAAGTATAATAAGCACATTTCAGAATGATCGAGAAAATAATATACCATGATATCTCTTCTCTGATTTGCATGTTTGCGATCAATTCATAACATCTTCAACTAGACGACAACAACCTAATCACATTAAATGATAACCAGCCCACCCGATATCCTCTCTCTCGCTTCCAGTCACCCACAGCCATCGACTTCTCAATCGCCACAACCACACTTACTAAATCTCGTAAATGGGAGGTCCACACAGACACCTGGACACAAATTCTAACCCACAACCTAATCAAGCAGGACCACAGCGGCTTCACTCCAAATCAACAACCTTTAGACCATATTTTACATTTGGAGCAAGATATAAAGATAGTGCAGGCACAAGTGCAGTACACGCTGGCCATTTTCATTGAATTTGTGCCAAAACCATATCAAAAGTTTTACTAATGGCCTCATCCAAAAACAGAAAAATGCCATACACGGGCGTATTCTAAATTTCATTCATGCTTTCCTTAATAACAGACAAATAATCGTCAAATCCCACAACACCGTCTCGGACCCCTACCCCTTACAAAATGGAACACCCCAGGGGAGCACATTATCCCCAACATTATTCAATTGTATGATAAAAGACATATTTCCGGACAAGTAGCCAGAAATTTCTACTGCTAAATTTGCTGACGATATTTCATTTTGGACATCCTCGACTTCAGTAAACCAAGCCACAATCAAATCCCAAAGAATGTTAAATCATATCCAAAACTGGGTCCAAAAATGGTGGTTCCATATTAATGTAAAAAAAAACGTGGGCATCCTTTTCAAAAACCAAAGAGTGCAAAACTATACACCCAAACTACACCTTAACAACCAAGAAATCAAGTTCGAAAAAGGTGTAACCTCTCCCCCCACTGTCTAGAAATGGGATACAAATTCACTTTCCCCAGCGTGGCCGTCCTCTCCGACGCCCGCGCGCCCCCTCCAAACTAGTCATTTCGATCCGTCCTACTTCTCCAATACAATACTCAAGAGTTCTCGGGCCGTCCTCTCGGAGGTCCGCGCCCCCAGTCAACCCCGCTCACTCTCGCTATACCATTACATAACAGTACACTCCCTCACCCCCAAGTCAACAACACACATCACCCATTCACTCACATACTCCACCACCAACCAACCCAACCCACTCTCCAGCATTACTACTACCCCCTATCAACTATACTACCTCCACCCCCCACAAACCCCTTACCGCCTCCTACGCTCCCACTCCCCTACCCGACACCACCCAGTCTTATCCCCCTTTTTTTTCTTTATTAGGGCCTCTATTCTTAACCGTACAGCTTAACTGTACCAAAAAACCTAAGCCCAATTAAGCTATACCACCCTACTATATCCCCCCCCCCCCCTCCAACTTTATTTACTATCTGTTTCGTTCTAACTCTTCTTATTATTAACAAACTGCATTGTTTTTTAGCTTTAATATCGGCTTCTACTTTATTTTCCATTATGTTGTAAACGTTTTTATTCAAAATCATGGTACGTTTAAGACCCTACATATCTACATTTCTTTGGGTGCGGTGGTTTATTCCTTATTGTACCATCATTATATCATTTATTTAAACCCCACCTACCTCGTCGGCGACATTGGCACCGCTAAAAGCCGACGTTAAACATCAAATTTCGTTCGTCCCATGTACCACTTGCTTCACAACGACATAAGAATCTATGTCGAAACGTCGCCTATATAAAATAAAGAATTTGTCTATCCATAAAACTAGTCCTCATTCTTTAGAATTAGCATTTCCATGCTAAATAAGGCATACATACTTTAGGCCCTTGGTTGGTGCTTGGTGCACGTTGGTGCTTCACAGCATATGGCAAGTTTGATGCAAGTTGCCCCGTAGATGGTAGGACATGTTATATTTCATGGCTGCTTGAAGATGCCACATGTATTCCATAATTTCAATCCTAGAGATTTGAATATGTAACTGAACTATTAGTTTTTATAATGTCCATTTCTTTTGAGTCCTGATACAATCTACATTCTAGTAACAAAATCAAAAGAAAAGTTATGACCTTATTTAAAGTTATCTTTAATTTTATTTACCAAAGTGAATTCGAAGAAACAACGAAATGTAAACTACATCGTATGAATAACTTGCTGTAACGTGCATGTATATATGAACATTAGCAGCAGCTAAACAGTGAAAAATAATTGAACAATATTCTTTCAACTTTGAAACAATTTTTTTTAAATGAGTTTTTCTTACGCAACACGACACATTTTCACTGATTGGTACGATACATGATCAGTATATGAGATATGAACAATTCAAACAACGTCATTGCTTAAAAGCATTTCACCATGTGTGTAGACTGACAGACTGCAAGTGCATCAGCTAAACAGTAAATAATAACACAATTATTTACTGTTTCAACTTTGATTCTTAAAATGACTAAACATGAAAACAATTTCTTCTGAGTAAACACAAAAACATGCTTCTTCTTTCACTGCGACTAGTTAGGCATTATTCTAGTTAAAACACCACCATTGTAGTAACACCACTGTATTAACTTGGTGGCGTAAGCTAACAGCTCATTTAAATAATGTACATCAGTAATAAGCTAAATATCAACTTTGATCTGTTCTGGCCAGATTGGAATAATACAACTATGATTAGTACGCTGATGTGAAAATGTTTAAAATGTACCATCTAACTTTCACTGCATGCACTGACAATCTCTTGAAAAAAAGGAAACTATTTTTTATAATCAAACTTTTAGTTTAATTCCCAACAAAGTCAGAACGTATTAAATCAAAATCCGGAATTAATAATTAAGGTATTTTATTTGATTGTCCACTGTTAACAGTTGCCCGTTATCACAAATGGCAAAGGAAATATCAATCTAGATTCAAACAAGATCGATAATCCAAATTTACAGCACTATTGATTTCGCTTCTAAACTTTATGAAGTTGTCATGATGGTTTTCTACTTGAAGCCCAGATCCACATGTGTGTCCAGTCGGCCATCGTTCAAACGGCTCCATGGATATCATCTCGACAGTGATTCTATAACAGATAAGCAGGTCTGAGCCAGTACAATAACACAGAAACAGACGAAGTTTTTCCTGATCGAGGTCCTTTACATATCTCCTCAGATACTTGGCAACATCAGGGCGGTGGGGTAGCCTAATGGTTAAAGCGTTCACGCGTCATGCCGAAGGCCCGGGTTCAATTCTCCAGATGGGTACAAAGTGTGAAGCCCATTTCCGGTGTCCACCGCCGCGATATTGCTGGAATATTGCTAAAAGCGACGTAAAACTAAAACTCACTCACTTGGCAACATCAGTCTCCTTCGGTTTCCGGAAAGACCAGGATCCGAGCAACTTATCAAGCGATACAATTGTTCAAGCTTATCTGTACAACTTATCAAGCTTATCAGTTGAAATGTCAATGCCCTGAAGAATTTCCCTCCAGCAGTCACAGATAAACATAGGTGTTTGCAGTAACTCTTTGTGTGCAATTTTTCTAACAGGACTGAAACGATGTTCTGTTTATTTACACGTGTTCTGCATTCATGTGTGCCGAGTGCTTCGATAAGTTCCTCAGAGTCAACACCTTGGAAATTTTCAACTGACCTCTGGAAGACGTCCTTGTCGATGAAGTCGTTGACGCTGCTCATCAGGTCAACATTGGATACGAATAGATAAGGAAAAAGGTAATGACAAATGAATGTGGTAAGAGGACAGGCCAGTATCCAAGTGTCTTCTGTCCATAGACTAGGACTCTTCCGACTGCCTTCCACTCTTCTGGACCAAAGACCCTTCACGTTTCACCCAACCGTGCACTGACTGCAGAAAGTTTCCCCAAACTCTGCAAGTGTGGCTTTCAATACACCACCTGTATCCTGCACTTGCTCAATTTCACCATTTGAAAGAGTGAGTGAGTATAGTTTTATGCCGCTTTTAGCAATATTCCTGCAATGTCACGTCGGGGGACACCAGAAATGGGCTTCAGACAATGTACTCATGTGGGGAATCGAAACCTGGTCTTTGGCCTGAGGAGCGGAAGCTTTAACCATTACTTCTAAAATGCCTTCATTACTTCATAAGCTTCTAAAATGCCACTCAAGGAAGAAAGGTTAAGCGGATATCGTGTACATTTCCAGAAGTCCGTGTTAGACTTTTATTGAGAGTTCATTGAAGGTTGTATTGTTAATACAGTAAAAGCTTCTGGTTGAACAAGGTCATGAATGAGTTCATCGAAGCGTAACTTCTAACAGGCCACTCAAAGAAGAAGCGTTGAGTGGTCCATCGTAAATAAGTCTTTGTTTAGCTTTAATAGAAAGTGTGTGTTAGGTCGTATTCTGTACTCGGTGTCATAAAAGTAATACTTCTGTTTAATGAGCTTAGGAAAGAGTTAACGAAACGTACTTTCAATAACCACCGTCAGATGAAAATATTTTAACAAATCATTCACAACTGATATTTAATTGAAGGTAGTTGATGGATTTTATTTGATTTACCCTATTGTATTTTGAAATTTGGCATAGCCCCTTGGAGATATATATACCTATATTTCTACTATGAATCGAGTGCCTTGGAGTCTTAAGCTCGACCAAGTGATAAAATGTTTGAGGCCCACTAATTGTCATGAATTAAGAATAACGTGTCAACCGCCACACATAAGTAGAAAGACAAGAAATAGGAGAATACATCGTAGTGACTTACAAAGGTCAATTGTATACCATTTGATATCATACATTTACCTTGAAGAGTATTGTAAATACATAACTCAGAGTAGAGTGCAGTAATTTGCATAGTGCATGAAATGTTGAGTATATCCATTTGTTTATGCACAAACTGTGCTTCCCTTAAATGACTGGGCATCCCGGCACGAGTCAATGACAAAATAGGCTACTAAAGACTCTCAATATTCAGAGTAGTTTATCAGTGCAATTTGTTTTACTTTTACTGAGAGGTATGTACATGAAAAGAGATTACTATTCTGGGGGTTTACATAAATACATGTTGCATCATCGATACCACACTCTTCGATAATGTCAGTCTTCATGGGTTAGTTAGGACAGAGAAGATACGTCGCGGAGAAACATTTTCTAGAGGGTATGACTTTAAAACATTTGTGCATACACAGCGCACAGCTTAAATCTTCTTAATGTATGACTAATTACACATATTTTTAACTATAATCGTGATGGTATTATAAATCATAACCAATATAACTATTTAGGTTTCAAATAATACTGTTTGACTGAAATTCAGTATGGTTACCATGAATTTTTACATGGGATATTCCCGTCCGTTAAATGATGTATCCGTGTGTCATTGCATGCTACCTGACCTTACCTGGTCCCATTTCCGCTGTGACTGTGGCAACTGTATTCCAAATGTTGCTGCTTCATACATACATTCCGAATATGATGGCAAATACAATATCAGTTGATATTTATTTTTAAGAAATTGAAACATTCTTTTATACTATTCTACAGCTGGGATGTACATTCAATGTGACTGTTTTCCCCGATATATCCATATACAAACGATCGTGATAATTGTCTGACATTCTATGTGCCTCAATCAATCGTTTATTCCATACTGAAGAGGCCCCAGCTATATAGTACATAAAACATGCATACATTTATATTCACCCGAGTGGTAAAACATTTACATTTTTTCCCCCAAATATTTTTTGGTAATGTTGCACGGAATATTTAAACATTGATAAATTATGAAGCATTAAACTGTTAGTAATGATATAAATTAAATACCGTTTGAATATCTATAAAACTGATTTGATAAATATTTTCGTCTAAGATCTAATTACAGCGGACAATCAAGTAGGGAATGGTACTCATCCTTTTTTTTACAAAAAGTGTTAAAAACAAAAGTTGGGAAAAACGATAGTCAGAGATTACTTAACAATCAAACTTTAGTTGTGTTAAAAACTAAAAAACTTAACGCCCAAAACATTTTATTTCTATTTCCGTGAATACTTTAATGACTTGAGTGGCAAACGAATAATGATTTCTTAAGGTGTTAAGTAGGTTCGTGTCATGTTTCTATTGTACCCACTAGGACAAGATAGCATTAAGTATTTTTCGTCGTTATTTATTCATAACATGACTCGCACCGTTTGGATGTTCCACATTTCAAGAGTCTGTGACGGTGTCCCATTGTAATTGTGATAGGACACAACGAGGTCAACGCTTCACATCTGACAGTCGAACTGTACTCGAGTATTCGGACTCAACAAAATGGCAGCTTTTATCTGGCATAAGTTTGTAGCTGTTATTTATTCTCTGCTACTCCATGGACGTCCCTGCTGCTGTTCTGTGATGTGTGGAAACGCGCAACTTGTGCACTTACCTGACTTTGATCATTTATTCGTGAACGAGCACCTGCTGTGGAATGACCAAATGGAAAGTGTAGCGGCGTGCGTTAGTCGATGTTTCCTTGACACTCGGTGTCGAAGTATGCAGGTAGACAGGAACTCCAGCAGATGTTCGGGTCATGCCACAGCCTTTGCTAGTCCTTCCAAGATATACCCTCCTGCCATTGTTTCACAGCATTCAAGGCTCTACCTACTGCCAAGAGGTAATTGTCAAATTTGTGTTTACGACTGCTCCTTTTTTTAACAAAACACATCATTAAATCAGGTCTGTTCGAATCCCCAATTTATGTTTCTTGACATATCGCTGTTCTCGTACGTTACAAAGAAAGAAGCTTCATTCTATTGCATACATCACCTGTAAGCTGACACGCTGTATAATGGCTTAATTACTGTTGAAAACCAAAAACGATTTTCTTTCGGTTTCATATTCTACTTCATATCTATTGTCGGAATATTCGAAACAAACACAATCGTATTCCTGTGTGGTGCTTTTTGTAAGTAGATCATAACTACTACAAGACAAACCTTTCGGATAAAAATTCTTTATAAATAAATAAAGAAGATGTTATCCATAAGATTTGTCTTGTAGCACTATACCAACTTCTGAATGTCTTCGAAGAATTTCTGTTGTCTTGTAACACTACACCAACTTCTGAATGTCTTTGAAGAATTTCTGTTGCTTTTAAATCCGATGGTAACGTAATCTTAGTACAATGGGCACTCATTAAGAGCAACCTCTTCGTGGTGAATGCTGGGTAACGATGATAGCTCTTCACCCGTGTCGACCCGGGGTAGACTAGAACACAGGGGTTCGAATCACTGTTTGGACAATAATTATTTTAAATAAAAATCTAGATTTTTTCAACCGTATATTGTTTTTACATGTTATGAGTAACTTATATTTCAAGTTTTAACGAAATCAGTTAAGAAAGTGATTTCTTAGAAAATTCTCCCGCTACACTCATTACATGAAATACACAAGGGGTGACACTCGCGATGCTAAAAGCCCGATGGACGGCCCGACTATTTTAACCTGCGCTCAATCAAACCTTACGTTTTTCACAAAACAATGTGTTGAGCTTGTAGATTATTCTTTGGCCTTCTGCTCATCGTAGTCAGTTTGTCTAACTGCATTTCATATTTGACCACTGACCCTCGCATTCGTCACCACTCGCCCCTTTCCATAACCTCTCGATTCGTCACCACTTGTCCCGGAATAACACGAGTGGGTCACGAATGGACTGGCCGCCCTTCGGTAAACATCGACACTGTCCGAAAATCTCGGAATGACTCGGAACACAAAACGGCTCTAATTGGTCAATTTCCACGTGTGCGATTATTGCGGAATATTGTTTTCACAGATGATATGTTTGGAAAACTCGAACATGGTTTTAGAAATTCTTTCACGGCGAGTAAATTTTTTTAGGTGTTAAATACAATAAAATAGTGCACATAGTGCATTTTATTTTTATTTTTAACAATTATTGTCCAAACAGTGATTCGAACCCCTGTGGACTAGAACCACAGAGGCCCATTGCTGGTCGTAAAAGACAACCAAATTTGCCGTGGGTTGCGACCCTGTGTCGGTTGAGGACGGGATTCTGGTGGTTGAGGGCACTGGTTCCAGGAACAGTGTTCCTTTGCTCAACACACCGCTTCAGGGTGGTAGAATGGGCCCGGTTCTATCAATCGGCTGGTCATGCCAAGCCCTGTGCATTATGTTATTGCAAAAATTACGCTACGAAAATGTTTTGTCAGTGGTCTTGGCCAAATAATATTTCACTTGAATTTCAAAATTTATACTTAGAGTCGTATGCCCAGAGGTGGTGGCTCATTGGCCAATCTAGTGGCCAATCTTTTTTTAGCTTTTCTACTGGAGTATCCGTGGTGCTGCAACTTGTAGATCCACTTGATTCTAGCGTTGACTTTATGATACCCCTCTACACGTAACCCATACAGCAAGTGGGCTTTCCCCCAGGAAGCGCTGCCTAACCGAACCCGCCAAGAACTTCCCTGGGAATATGATGGCTCCCCAACACTGCAGCCTTCTGCATTACCCAGCGTGTCAGAAGGGCTGTGCTCCCGGTGGAGAACCTGGGCACTGATCTGCGTCAAGAGATCAGGAGGTACCAAACCAATGTCAACGGAAATAATGGGGAATCTTGTCAGTCATGTTGCTGTCAAAAGGGACAGAAAATTCACCAACATGAATACATTTAATGAATTTATCAAAAAGGACAAGGTCGGGTTTACTGACAGGGATTTTCCTGAGGCTGGGCGTATTCCAAAGAAGTGAAAAAGCATATTTGTTCATGACATATTCATGGTCGTACCATGGATGGAACTCGAGGATCAAAGCCACAAGCATGCAGAAGACGTTAAATGACTCTTGTAACACGAAACGAGTGAACTAATGAATGTAAGAATGAAAAAAAATATGCCAAACAAGGAAAATATTTTCTCCTTTCCTCCTTTTGACTATTTAAAACCAGGGTCGAACACCCAGGAACAGCTAATAATTTATAAGTAGCGGCCACTGGGCCGTATTGTATTGACTTGCTGACTGATCGCAAGACACCCGTCCACTTTCCGGACGTTACAGGCAGGTATCTGTTTCTTTTCCGCTTGCATGACGTTTGTATCACTCCAAAACAATCTGGAAACATCGGGGATGAGGGCGTGGTAGGGAGGAATTAGCGATCACTGAACCAGGAGGCATTGAAACAGTAGTCATAACATTTATTTTCTGTATAAGTGGAGACATGTGATATTGTGATTGTGATATTGTCACATAGAGACCGCCTCCGTGGTGTAGTGGTTAGAGCGTCCGACCAGAGTGCGGAAGGTCGCGGGTTCGATCCCGACTGCGTCATACCAAAAGACGTTAAAATATGGTACTTGTTGGTCCCTGCCTGGCGCTCGGCATTAATGGGTACAACAAGGACTGGTCGGCTCGGAGTCAGTATAATGTTTCTGAGTGGGGTATTCATGCTTCACTGCGGCATGGTATCTCAGTGGGCTAGCACTATAAAACCAGCTTTAGTCTGGGCTAGTACAAGCAGCCGCACATACACATACACACGCATGCACGTCGTCATATGAGCGAAATATTCTCAAGCACGACGTTAAACCAAATTCCACCACTACCACATAGATCTAATGCATAATTTCAACGTTTTGTGGTATAACTGGTTGTCAATGTTTAAGAATACGGATCTAGAAATGTAGGATACACGTAGTTTATGATATTTTATTTCAGCTGCCCACTTCATAGGTAGTGCCTGTACCAGTGATGGCGACTGTCATGTGGCGACCTCTGTGTGCAATGATGGAGTGTGCACCTGTCAGATTGGGCTCTGGTTTTCCCCCTCACAACAGGCCTGTGTCACTGGTAAGTTAAATAATTCATCAAATTGTCACGTATCATACAGGGAGGTAGTTCAGTGAGAAAGGTATATTGCCATGGTTATAACGTGTGAAGGTCATATGTGATGTCCTTCACCATGAAGATCGTTTTTCTGTTATATTACTGAAGCCCTGGGCGCCCAGCGTCTGTACGATTTGTGCTCTTAAGGTTGCCTATGCATAAAATAGATTGGTTGAGATGGACATGACACTTGATCATGCAAAGTATTACATACTGCATATGTAACAAGTACAAAATATACAAATTGTAAATGTTCTGGAAATGCAATCTATTTTAACATGTCTTGTCTTGTTTACCTGTTTGGGATCAATTCACAACACATTAAACAGTAATACAATTGCCAATGAAACGGTTTACATTTTCACATGTCCATGATTTATTTATAGTCACCACTGGGTCATGGGTCGAAAGTAGTTCCTATCTAAATTAGCCAAATCTTAATGAAGTCATTTTGATTGGATGTTGAAGTTAGATGCATTTGGAAAGTGTGAAATTTTGTTCACTTGCTGTCTTTCTCCCAACCTGGCAAGGTGGTTGGAAAGTCATGGAAGGAGGATTGTGAATTGGTGAATTACAGGTCCTTTTTTGGTGTTTTTGTTGGTGCACGTTGGTGCCTCACAACATGTAGTCAGTTTGAAACAGGTTGACTTGTATACATACACAAACTACAGCAATAAATCCGGACTTACAGCCTCAACGGATTTGTGTTGTTGAAAGAGCCATCCCCGTTACATATATATTCGTCAGGATCCTATTACAGTCCCGATTCTCGGAGAGTCTCCATTATACATAACATCATCGATTTCAACACTTGATATTCACTGGAAGAGAAACCATTCATCCATTCATCTGTGTGACTCCGGTAATAACTAAATAATGCAGTCTTGGCAACAAAAGTATGTGAGCATGAATCCAAGCTGTCACGGTAACTCATAGACTCTACGATATTTCTGAAATTTCGTATACAGCAAGTGCTAAACTTACAACCTGTTGAACAGTTATATCCGTGGCAGAATCTGCTCCTGGAACATAGTTCCAACAATTTAATGGCGCATCCGACAGATCATGTGAAGTTTCTGTCCCTATTTGCATCAATGTGATTGACAAGACTTAGGAAATACATTGCCTTTTGAAATGTATCGCTTGCTTCCTAATTACACCTGTCGTCAGGTTTCTCATTGTTATTCACCTGTGAAGGGCCACCTCCTCGCGGTGGGGCTGTCTAACGCTAAGAGCTCTTCAACCCCCCGTGTGGACCCGGGGGCATATTTGGTATACAGCACCCCATTGCTTGTCGTGAGACCGATTTGGGCTACCTAATAGCCGTGGCTTGCGCCTGTGTCAGTGGAGAAAGGGAGCCTGGTGGTTGAGGGCAATAGGATCCTGAAACCGTGATCCTTTTGCCCAAGACACCACTTCGGCCCTAACTTCACCTACACGGGTGGTAGAACTGGCCCGGTTCTTGCACATTTGACCAAGTCATTTCTATTTGTAATATAGAAACTATTGATACATTAAATTGCCTAGAGTCCTATGCCAGAAGGCGGCGGCTCATGGGCCAATCTAGTTATGTTGACCTCCAAATTCAGTATGTATTCTATTTCTTGCCATGGGCTGAACCACCCTGACATTTAATCAGGTATACAAATACTGTTTTTTGTGTCATATTCTCTGAAGTATTACACCCCTGTTTCCCTGGTGTCAGCTAACATCTTGGAGATCCGGTGCTATAGATGGCATTGACCTTGCTGACACCCCCTGGTGGTTCGGGAGAAGGGGTGCTGAAACCTTTTTCCTTTCATCATGACACAACGAATGCCTGGTTCAAATGGAAACATAAAGAAACGAAGAATTGGAACTGTCGCTCAAAGACCCTTTGTCTACAAATGATGATTCGTGGGCTCGTTTCCTGGTGATAGAAGCATTGGATTATCTCCCCATAAACTCAATCCTTTTGCTATTTCCAAAGCTGTATCTGGGATTTGTGGGGATGTAAAAAACGTTACCCGTCTCCGTAGTGGCTCGCTTCTAGTGGAGTGTGCACGGAGACAGCAATCGTTCAATCTTTTGTCAATCCAAACATTTGCAGACGTTACTTTGTGCACAGAACATTAAACACGTGTCAAGGCATCACACGTGACAGTACTCGTTGCCTGTCCGATAGTGTCAGAGGTGGAAACTTCAGCAGAGCTACAAGACAAGAGTATTATAGCTGTCAAACGTTTCACAGTTAAAAAAGATGGCGTCTTCACAAACACCGATCACAAATCCTGAGGCGCAGCCGAAGGAAATATGGAATTTACAAGGGTCTTACAGTCCCGTACACCCTTTCAAAACATCGTGTGACGAATTTATTACCCTTAAAATCTTTTTATTTAGCTTATCTTTAAACAACAACATTCAATCATCGGCAGAATGAGACGCAAAACGTTTCGCCATGATATATCCTGAACGGTCATGAAGGGAGATAACTCGGCATGTCTTAGTTTATGATTAAAGATATCGAATTTGAGGTTTTGTTAAATGACAAGTGAAATACAGAGACATTTTAATTTTTTATATATATTTATTGGCACAAATAAGAAATTATGGCAACAACTTCATTACTCTGTTTATACACATAGTTGTACACGCCAATACTAAAAGTTCGAAGCGATCAGCCGTTTGGCAGCCACATTCCATCTAAGGTCTAGGTCATTCGTACAACCCGTGTAATGTGTCACATGACAGATTTGACGGGGTGTACGGTTCGTACACCCTGGCAAATCCGCCTACATGGTTTCGTATTTTCAGAATTCAGAATCAGAATTCGACAAATTTATCTTAAAGGTAATAATAACACTTATCTCTTGACTTTTGCGCGAACATCACTTCCGCAATCAATCAAAGCAGGGTATTCCAGTATCGGAGTGGAAACATATGTGCCATGTCCACTCGACGATGCTACAAATGCCAGAAATTTGGGCATGGCTCGATCTGTGATCTGTTATCGCTGTGGTGATAGTCACGAAACCACAGACTGCAATAAAGAACTTAAGTGTGCAAATTGTCATGGCCCACATGGTGCTTCCTCTAAATCCTGCCCAGTGTGGCAAAAGGAGTCCCAAATAATGAAACTAAAGTGTGAAAAAAATATCTCCTACTTTGACCGAAAAGGGTTACTAAAACCTTAGTTCCCAACTCGATCAAACATCACCTGTTATGCTGCAGTATCTCGCTCTGTCGCAACAGCCTGTGTGACATGCCAGACTGACCTGACGTGGGTCAAAACAGAAACCCGTGAATTCAACTTAAATCAACCATCGACTCCCCCAGTCACACCATCGACTTCCCCAGTCAATACAGCACCATCTGGATCTCAGACTGAGACACAATCAAAAACGTCTGACAAACAACCGGACACACTTTACTTGTCGAAAACGAAAGGAAAAAATGAATAAGAAACAGACACCAACCATCCCTTCACCTTTGCATCCCTTGTGATGAAAGAATCACGGTCAAGCATGTCCTGCTTGACTGTATTGATTTTTCCATCACAAGGGATAGATATTTCAATGTCAAAACATTGAAGGATCTTTTAAGTAATTTTAATTATCATTTAATAATTGAATTTTTAAAGGAAATAGAATTATTAGATGAATGGTATTTTAAACCTGGTAGGATAGCAACTGCGACTGTTAGAGGCTGAACCCTCACAGGGGGTTAAAGTATCATAAAATTATTGTCATCCTGAGAGGGTACGTAAGTCCCAAAACTATCAGGCTAAAATTTAAGCTTACCAGATTTTTAAACGTAGTAGTTTTGTTCTTTTAATATTCGGCCAAACTTTTCCTACAATCGCCAGCAGTTGAACGGATGGTATAAATCCATCTAGGGTCCATGCAGGTAGCAAAGGCACTGTAAGTCCCTGTGGTCCCTAGTATAGTGATCTACCTTCAGCTGTTGGCGATCTATAGCCTGTTTTTATATTGTATCGTCCCCTGTAGTTAAAGTATTAATTACTAGTTTTCAATATATATCTGTGATAGTCTAATTGGTTTTACTGTCCTTTGTCGACAGGTATTTTAAATTGATTACCTTGTTTTCATCGCTATATGGCTGTAATATTGCCGATGCGATGTAAAAGTTTAACTCACTCACTCACTTCTCATAGTTCCCTCTGCTTTTGGTTTGGTACCTCCTGATCACAGGAGTGTTCTTTGATTCTTCACCGGGGGCACAGCTCTTCTGACACTATGGGAAATGCAGTAACCTCCTGTGTTGGGAGTCTCCATATTCCCTGGAAAGTACTTGGTGGGTTCGACAAGGCAGCGCTTCCTGGGAGAAGTTCCATTCGTTGTCTGGGCTACGTGTAGAGGGGACAAGGGTACCTGATCTGATGATGAGCTTGACAAGCCTGACTGTACCAGGACAACCATGTCATCTCTCTGATGTTTTGGTATTTTTTTTAAAAATAGTAATAACAGTACATTTCTATAGCGCATGTCTCAACGGATGCTCGAAGCACACCACAACGTTCTGTTGGAGAGTTCATTAGTATAGACAGATAAAGAGAAACTTTCTGGATGAACACCTTCTATATTCAGATGATGCGACGTTTCGATAGAAATTCTTTAGAATGCTGTCTTGTGAATTTAACTAACATATATATAATGTAAAGTCTCTGTTATTTGTTACACAGAGTGTTCTACCCTGGGATCTGGACTTGTTCGTTACCCTGGATACGCCATCTGGGGACATGATGTGAGTGTGCACACATCGCTGGGAGAAACGTCCTGCCCACAGCTCTGCAGGGACACGTGCCAAAGCATTGAATTCGACGGAGAACGGAATCGCTGTATCATCAACACCGTCACTTACCTCCGTGTGAACTCGACAGATCAGGGTCAACATCCTCAATGGGCGTACTACCAACGTAACTGTGCTGCATAGACACAGCTGGCAAAGGGTCAACAACACTTAACCAGATTTCGTAACCTAAAAGAAGACGGTACATGTGGTTATGGACATAGATCTTTCTGTCCTGGATTCCTGGGACATTTGTAACTATTCCTGGTCACCATGGATGAAGTCACATCTCCACTATGAAGTTCAGGACAATTTATCAAAGCTATAAACCAATGCCTTCTGCAGGTTATTGAGAAAACAGTATGTGAAATTGTGGGCTTGCTCGTTGATAACATATGTAAAAATTGGGGGTAATTGGGGGAATTCCCTCCTCCTAAGGTTTTACATCCTCTACCTAAACCGAGGGGAAGTGTTTTCCCTAACATATAAACCGTCAATGATGGATAATTATAATGTAGATGATCATTTAATGAAGCTACATAACAATAACTGAAGCGCAAGTAAAATCAAGTTAATGACAGTAACAGATAATTCAACCCCCATCGTCTTCGTCGGCTCGGTGGCCGTGAGGTAGAGCGTCCGCTCATTAACTTGAAACAAGTGGTTTCAATATTGATTGAGAAAACATTTGCACTTTGAAATTGATCTTTGACGATATTTTTAAATTGATTTCAGACACTCATATGTCATTTAAATGATGATGTTCATACAGAGCTAGGAAAACAAATTTCAAAAAGTAAAACCTAGGAAGAGGTCTTACTTGCAAAAACAACCTCAAATGCGGTTATTCTGGGAAAACAAGAGATGCTTTATATATAGTGAGAAGCACACTTCAGGTTAATATGGGTAGATATGTAGTTATATGTTATGGGTAGATATGTAGCTTTATGTTATGGGTGGGTATGTAGTTATATGTTATGGGTAGATATGTAGCTTTATCCTGTGGGTGGGTATGTAGTTATATGTTATGGGTAGATATGTTTCTATATGCTATGTATGGGTAGATAATATGGTCCAACCATGGGATACTATCCAACATTGTTAAACGGTATATAGATGGGAGTGATGTAGCTTTTGCTGCTGGGTGGGTATGTAGTTATATGTTATGGGTAGATATGTAGCTTTATGCTGTGGGTGGGTATGTCGTTATATGTTATGGGTAGATATTTAGCTTTATCCTGTGGGTGGGTATGTAGTTATATGTTATGGGTAGATATGTAGCTTTATGTTGTGGGTGGGTATGTAATTATATGTTATGGGTAGATATGTAGCTTTATTTTGTGGGTGAGTATGTAGTTATATGTTATGGGTAGATATGTAGCTTTATCCTGTGGGTGGGTATGTAGTTATATGTTATGAGTAGATATGTAGCTTTATCCTGTGGATGGGTATTCAGCTATATGTTATGGGTAGATATGTAGCTATATGTTATGAGTAGATATGTAGCTTTATCCTGTGGGTGGGTATGTAGTTATATGTTATGGGTAGATATGTAGCTTTATGTTGTGGGTGGGTATACAGCTATATGTTATGGGTAGATATGTAGCTTTATGTTATGGGTAGATATGTAGCTATATGTTATGGGTAGTGATATGTAGTGCTCATAAAAATGGATATGTAATAAACATTACAGAAACACTCGAAATCGGTGTTTTTAAAAGTTGAAATCTGTTCACCTTATGTTTCTAAATGTATATTTCTGTAATATGGTCCAACCATGGGATACTGTCAACATAGTAAAACGGTCCAACCATTTGATACTGTCAACACTGCAGTGTGGATCAACCATGGAATGCTGTCAACATTGTAATATGGTCCAATCATGTGATTCTCTAAACATTGTAATATGATCCAACTATTTGATACTGTCAGCATTGTAATATGGACCAACCATGGAATATTGTCAGCATTGTAAGATGGACTAACTATGGAATATTGTCAGCATTGTAATATGATCCAACCATGTGATACTCTTAACATTGTAATATGGTCCAACGATGGAATGCTGTCAGCATTGTAAGATGGACTAACTATGGAATGTTGTCAGCATTGTAATATGGACCCACTACAGTCCGTTTGGTATAAATGAGAACGATGAATGATTAAATAACTCGAAATAGGGAGAAGTGCACAAAACATAAATAAGACACATGGCCCTGAAACCTCTGTAACATTGTTCTATTTTCACTCTTTACCCCGAGGGGTGACAAACGGCTGGTGGAACAGCGCCGCCACATGTGCAACTCTACCTGTCTGGACGGTCGGCGCTGTTCCCACCAACCGTTTGTCACCCCTGTTCCCACCAACCGTTTGTCACCCCTCGGTTTTGGACATTGACCTTTTGCACTTCATTTGTGAAGGCATTGATATATGTACCATGCCAGCAAAAGCAATAATTCATGCAAAACGTGAATAAAGGTGTTACACATGTTTGACACAGTGTCTCTACTCTGTGCAAGGTCTAAATCTTTACTGTTAAGTGTCAATTTTATTTACATACCGCAGACGTGTTACTACAGCTGGGAACTGTCACTTATACTGCATTGTAATGGATAAAGTACTTATTACTTTAACTCCCAGAAATGAATACCGATAATCTCTAGTCCAGTGCATTGCTGAGTGTTTGAACCTAGTCCTTCTGTCAAAGGAATGTTTTTATGATCGATTCCGTCTTTGGCGTAGTTTAACTTTTTTTCAGTGAAACTTTATCACCTTTAAGCTTTGTAATGTCTGTGTTGAGAAGTGTGTTGATCTTGATGCATGTGGGTTTACATATTATGGTGTACACCCTTGGCGTGACATATGGTGGTCAACTGCAGAGACAATAAATTGTAAAGAAAATCAACTTTGAAACGTCTATTCGAGGATCTGATGCTGTACAAACTTTAGCAAGGTCTACAGGTTTTATTCCACATCAAAATGATTGATATTGGATTGTATCGAGCAAGGATTGGTCTGTTTGTTCAACCCAGAGGTACACGACAGGTGAGCCACGTCAACACCCATTACACTCGATTCACACCGAAAGTATGGCTTATTAAGATAGCGGATTCTTCAGGCGGGGTTGAGGCTTACCGTCCGGCGAATGCGATCAGCAATGAGTTGGCGGAAGCGATTCTACAGTGATAAAGAAAATCATCTTGGCATGAAACCAATAAAGCCGTCGAAACTCGAGACAAAGTACTGGAAACAAGCTCCTTACCGACCAGTAAGGTCCTTCTGGCGGAGATCATCCTCGTTTCTCCGGCCACGTGCAGCCTCGCTTCTGGTGCTCATTCTGCTTCTTCTGTACATCCTGTCAGTCCGTCCTCACATCTTTTATTGGCAGAAGCCAAGCCGGAGCATGTTTTCGCGATGTGGAGAATTTTACACTTTAAGAAGGGCCATGCATACATGGCCAGGCTGGGCACGTCGGAAGTGGAGTTGGAGTTCAACCACAACCGATAAAGCAGTAGACAAAGGACTTGGCAGTTAAAGTATTTTATGTCATTCTGTTGATTCTAACTGAGCGGACGATTACTTTGGAATCTCCAGACAGGTACTTCTGAAATCAGAGTTAGGGTGCGATCTCAAAGCGGGCATTCAGTTTGGAGATGTTGGGGTAAAGCCAGATTTTGTTCTTTGACATTATATCCCAAATGGTTTTGCATAACTTGTTCCATTTTGTATTCAAACCACCCTCATATGTTTTGGGAAAACAATAAATCAACCCTTACGCATTCTACTTTTTTGTTACGAAGGCTGACCGGCGAGCTTCTCAAGAAAAGTATTAACCAGAAGTATTACATTTGGAGTGATCAGTCCACTGTCGCGTATACAGTCTTCAGGAAGAAAGCGATTGATCATTGATCTCTCAGGTTAACAAGTTTGTTTTCATGTCTAGCGTGAAGTACGAGGATTAACTTCTGGACATTCTTAATATATGTGATCAAGGGTGATTGGTTAATCAAATTTGACATAAGCATTCTGCATACCACCACATCGATATATTCTACCCTCATGCTGAGGATTATCTTGGATTTGCATGGCGTGATACTGGTGGTGATATATGCTGTTTACAAATTCTTAGTTTTACCGTTTGGTCTGACTTCAGCTCCTTACGTATTCACTAAGGTTACACGTCAGCTAGTGAAGAAGTGGCGTGCTGATGGACACAAAATTGTTACGTTTTTGGACGATGGAATTATGTCCGGTGCTTCAGAGGATTTAGCTTTATCACAAGGTGCAGTCATTAAAACCGATCTCGTATCCTCAGGGTTTGTCCCCAAAGTAGAAGTCACTCTGGCATCCATCTCAATCCATTGAATGGTTAGGGTTTGGACTGGACACTACGTGTTTAACTATGAGCATTCCTCGGAGGAAGATAGATAAGTTGGAAACATACTATCTTGCATATATTAAGGCAACATCCTAGACGTATTGCTGTGAGATCCGTTGCGAGGTGTGGTGGGTCAGGTAGTATCTATGAAACCAGTTATCGGACCAGTAGCTCAGCTAATGACTAGGTCGTTGAGTATCGATGTAGCCAAAACGTGGTCTTGGGAGAATAAGATCTCTTTATCTCCTGGAAGTGTTGCCCAGCTGAAATTTTGGCTGAACAAAATAGATATATATGTGTCTAGATCTCTTATTGAGACGAGCTTGGTTAAGAGATTGTTTACTCAGACGCCAGTGACAGTGGTTTTGGTGGATTCAGTGTTGACGTTGATTGTGTAATTTTCCATGGGCAGTGGAATCAGGAAGAAGCAAGACAGAGTTCTACTTGGAAGGGAACTGAAGGCGGTGTATATGGTGCTCGCGAGTTTGGTTTCTTCTCTCGATCGCCGTAAGGTTAAATGGTTTACAGACAATCAAAATGTCGTCAGCATTGTAGACAAAGGCAGTATGAAGTCTCACTTGCAGTCCATAGCTATGGAGATCTTTGACGTATGTCTTAAGCATAATATAGAGAGTATTCAGTGGCTTCCCTCGTAATGGTAATTTGCAGGCAGATTACCTCAGTCGACTTGTGGACTATGATGACTGGGGTATATAGCAAGCGTTGTGTTCGGGAGTATTGACAAGTTATGGGGTCCACATCATGTGGATAGGTTTGCATCTTACTATAATGCTAAGCTGGAACAGTTTAACTCCCGCTTCAGTAACCCAGGATGTGCTGCTGTAGATGCATTCTGAGTCACATGGAGAGAGACCATGGAGTTGGATAGTACCCCCGATTTGTCTTATACCTCGAGTTTTGAAACACATGGCGGAATGTCATGCAGTGGGAACTTTAGTCGTTCCAGAGTGGAAATCAGCTTGTTTTTGGCCTTTACTTTGGAAAAATGCTGTCTTCATGCCTGAGGTTAAAGTCTTACGTGTATCCTACCTACGTTGAAAGAATCATATGTACCCAGCAGGATTAAGGGAGGATTATTTGGTGAACAAGATTTGCATTTTAATATGATTGCACTTTGTTGATTGATTTTCGTTGATTCTGTATAATTGTGTTTTGCAGATGCATTTCATTTTGATGCTTACCAGAGTGAGCTATCGTCTTTTGCCTGATAGGGGTGGCTGAACTTGCTGCTGGGTTACCACGGACCTGTTGTGTCAGTCCAGAGCTCAGTCAACTGTGAGCAAGAGTACCGTTATGGTTATGCTATCGGCATGGAAAAGGTGGGCGAAGAGTAGTAGCATGCGGTGTTACAAAGTATGTGGGACAGTATGAGCTGAGGAGAAGCAAACAAACCTATGTCTTATACTAGGTTGCGAGACATATTTTTGGAGGCTTTGACACCGTATGTTAGTGACATTAAACGGTAGTTTGCACAGTCTTCGTAGTGGACGCGCTACTGCTGCAGCTAATAACGGTATACCAGATCGTATGTTCAACGCCATGGTCGATGGCGCAGTGAAAAGAGCTAAGGACGGTTATGTTAAAGATAAACTGGAAAACAGGATCAAGGTGTCTCTGTCGCTCGGTCTCTGACTTTCTTTGTAATCTCGCCGTGCACACCTACCAGCGTGTCCCAATGTTGATCATGAATGTGTTTTGTTGTTACTGGAGTGTAACAGTGTTTTGTAGGGAGAAATTATATTTCCTACGTTTGAAGGATGAATTAGTAGGAAATTGTTTTCTCCCTAGCGGTGTGTAACGAGTTACTTGCCCGTGGGGTGGCGCTGTTAAGGATATATAAGGGTTACTTAATTTGAATTGGTCATTCTCGCTGAAAGTACACCACGGCCGCTTTATGATGGACTCCTAACGTAAAGCTTACTGTAAAGATATATATATAGATTTATTTTTTTTATATTTCCCAGTAGTTATGTATTCATAATGAAACTATGTTCATGTGTTTGCAGGTGTTGGTTACTGTCAGAGACATATTAGGTGTGCATGTTATATGGCTGCATCCCGGCTGGAGAGCCATGATAATACTCACAAGTTTGTATATTGGAATGAACTGATTTGTACATTGATGTAGTGTAGAATTGTTTGGCTGAGGAGCCGTTATAATACCTCTATTCATAATTTGAAATGACGGAGTTACAATATATTTGTATATATGTTAGGCTGAAGAGCCGTTATAATACTTCTATTCATATACTGAAATGGAGGAATTACATTATATGTGTCTGTCTATTCGTTGGCCGAAGAGCCGTCGTAATACTTCTATTCATATATTGAAATGAAGCAAATACAATGTTTATATATATTGTTAGGCTGAAGAGCCGTTCTAATACTTCTATTCATGCATCTAAGCGTATGGTGTTTTATATATGTTGCTGGCTGAAGAGCCTTTATAATAACTGACGTCGAGATATAATGACCGATATATTCATCTCTATTTGTATATCCTTTTGAGGCTGAAGAGCCATTATAATACAGTTACTTTAAAGATTGGTGTTTTACTGTTGGTTGAAGAGTCATTATACTGCTGTAACAGAGAGGAGTATTTATTAAACACGGACTCTATTTATAAGTAATGGTGATGTTATCACATTGCCCTGTTTATTTATATTATCAAAATATGAATGTTTTGTAAGGTTTATTCCAACACATGTAAGGTACCTTATATCTAAGGTGAACATAGTCTGCTGCAGACCCTCCAGTACAGGTTGCTGTTGCATACGTTGAGGGAACACGGTTCCAGAGTTTTTTTCTTCATGAAGGTTTATCTCTGGTTTTACGTGTCGGGCTTCAGCAACGGACTGCTAAGTTTAACATGTATTGTACCTAGTATGGGTGAAATATTGTCAGTGTAAACTGAATTTGAATGTGACACGGAAATAAACTCGGCCGTGCACACCTAGCAGCGTGTCCCAATGTTGATCATGAATGTGTTTTGTTGTTACTGAGTGTAACAGTGTTTTGTAGGAGAACGGATATGCCACTTCGTACATCTGTTTGTACCATATTTCTGACATTGCATCTGTTCCTATGTGTCTCCGCATCCAAATGTGGAGAAATTCTGCTCACACAATCATCAGGTAGTGTTTTTTTCAATGAGTTTGTCATCTGTAGACAAATTGTGTGACGTCACAACAGTAAACAATCTCTCATCAAAGTGTCTTGATCCTCTTAGATATTCAAGTTTTAGTACTGCTACTACATACGAAGATCAACAATTCCCAAGCGTTTTGCTGACTTCTGACATGTTATATGACTTGCCCCATCGACGAAATTTGAATAAGATAAACATACGTAGTGTGGTTTCATGTGACGTCACCATGTCTCGCTGCGACCCAGGAATGTCTTACAACATGAATCACGTGCGCTGGCTTGGGGTCGGGCCGAGTGTGTGCTGTGAGTGAGCTATCATCAGGGGCGATATCAAAAGTCATTTCCAAAATAATTATGTGTTCCAATGACGTTGAAATGGGAATCCTGAGTCCGCTGTCCATCTGGGAAGATCTCCGAATTCCTATTCATCAGTGTCAGAACTCCGCAAAGAGATGACCTCCAGTTCCCAGATAAAGGTTACGTCGGCCTCAGTTCCCAGATAGTTGATTTAAAGTTAGAATTCGCGCAGTCTAATATGAATACGACAAACTGGAGTCCGACTGTGAAATAGGCTGCAGAAGAGGTAAGCGATCAATTTGAGATTAGAATTAGAGGAGGGTTATAATACAGTAACCTGACGCTTCATCAAACTGAAACAGGCTGAGCGCGTCAAACGCTCAAGCGGATAAAGGAACTTATTACGATAAATTGAAGCTTTTAGCCAGCGTAAAGAAACCTCAATCTTATGCCAGGCGCCGCCGGAGCAGGCAGGAGAAGTGAAAACCAAAAAGCCTGCAAAGCGCTGTTTTATCAGTCAATACAAAATAGGCATGTAACCTTCAAATGATCGCGGTCAAAGTGACGTGATGGGTATTGCGTCGTCTTTACAAAAAGCGAGATGGTATGAACAGGCCGCGTGGCAATGGCAGCAAGAGCGATAATCTACATCCGACGATAAAAGGTCCCGCGCGTTACAAAAGCTAAGGGCAATACTCAAGGGCCGGTGGATTTACAGATGGCGGTGACCAGCTTCGCGAAACGTCAAGCATCAAAAGCAAATCCAGAAGTCCTTACAAGAAGAACCTGAGCTTGTCAGTTCTTTGAGAAGTGGTTACCAAAACGCCGCATTCCACGGCGCCGCCATACATCCCGCGTATGAAGAGTGGGAAATTTCTCTCGCCAGGGGAGAGTGGTATCAGGGGAGCTAGAAGCTGGAACCAGCCAAAGCCCGGACCACATTTTCACAGGGATCTTTTACACAGCCTGACAGATAATTTTTGTCTTTTCTACACTTAGTTGGAACATAAATGGAACAGTGTATGATCTAGAGACGACTAACCTTGATAGGAAACCTAAAGAGTACAAGACTTCACAAAGGAGTTTAGAGCAGCTAAACAACGTGCTAGAAAGCACTGAGAAGATTTAGATGTAATAGCTCTGATAGCAAACCGAGTCTTATACTGTAAATAACAAAATAAATATAAAGGCCATTTGTAGAAATTCAAAAGGAATAAAACCAATGCAAAAGAAACAACCTTAGAAAATTAAACGACTCTTTACATAGCCCATCCGCTTGCCATGGAGCGCAGGTCCGCTCACTCAGACAAAAAAATCAGGCCCCAGTAATCAGATATCAAAATTTTAAAGATCAGTCTTTTAAGAATAAACAATGAATCGCCAAGATTTGTAAGGAATGGCCCCGATAACTCTAACAGATGACTCCACCCTATACTCGATGGCGCGTAGACAGACAGTGAAATTTTTGAATAAATTCTAAATAATGAATCATACAAATCTTAGTACTGATGTCTTCGGTTATTCTCGATCTGGTTCTTGTGGAAATAATGGAAATGTTTCCAGAGTTCACAAATTTATCCATTTCTTACAGTAGAAATGTTTTTTAACAAAATATTCAGTGATGGCTGCTTTCCCAGAAGTCTGGTCACGCTCAATTGTTAATGCCCAAAGTTCATAAAGGGAAGATGTAAATAGCCCAGACGAAACTACAGAGGGGTATAAATCATTAATAGAGTATTTTTGAATTATAGCTTTTACATCTATTTTCTCAATAGTAGACTTACACTTTAATGGAACTGAACATGCGTCAGAATTCCCAGATAGTCAAGCATGAGGTTCAAGAAGCCTTATTCCACGCATCAGACCATAATTTTCACCATAAATGCAATTATTCAGAAATGTGAATCTAAAATTGTATGTTGCATTTGTTGATTTTAAAAGGTGTTCGACTCAGTCGATAGTTCAGAAACCTATTGTTTTGTGTTAAAATGCTGGCCTAGTAGAGGCAAAGTATTACGCCATATTACGTCGGTGGCGATGTCAGGTCGTGATTCGAGATTGGTTTGTCGGTTTAGACATTTCATTAGGTCGGTTTGGAACAAGGATGTATTTGAAGCCTTTCATGTTCTCTTTCTTCATAAACGAGTTATATAATGATATTTCGCTGCAAGGTAAACATGGTGTCCAGTTATTTCCTGACATTATTGAAATATTTATGTTACTTTTTGAAGACGATGTAATTCTAGTATCTACCTCAATTATTGGGTTACAAAACCAACTAAACATACTAGAAAGACACCGGTATTCTTCAGAATGGCATTGAAGACGAATTACATTTTCTTGTTGAATGTCCAGCCTATGATAAAATCCGCTCTGATTATCTTCGTAACTGTATTACAATAAGAAGTATTCGAATTCCCAACAATTTTGCCTGGACAGGGCAAGTCGCTAAAACGTACCGGTTGGCAGTTATTTTTGTTTTCAGTTTGTGGCCATGTTTTTCAGCACTTTTCTGAGTAGTTTGCTCCCAAAATGTGCAAAATGTGCTATATAAATAGCCTATACTACTACTAATAATAATATTTTTGTACTGTCTATAACATGGTTTAAACATATTTATTTCCAAAAGAGGAACCGGATTGGTAAACAAGCAGTATGGTGCTTATATGAATACCGCTCCGGAATACAGATATATTATAGATATAATAATCGTACGGAGAAAAACATGATATTAACAAACGATAAACAATAGCTTTCTGGAAATGTAACAATCATAAACTGTAACATGGCCGCTTTTAACGTTAGAACCATTAGTGTCGGAAAATACTTAATAGTAAGTGCAATTTCGTTTATATATTACAACTCAAATCTGCCTGACAGTACAATGAAAGAATGGATAGATTCTAATAATTCAAGATTACCTTTAGTAGATCCATGAGAGTGGCCGTATAGTATTGATTTGATGTCATATCCTTTAGTATAGAAGTGCATTTTATGTCTTATGTCAGTGTAATTAACGCACGAAAAGAAATAGTGAATTGGATCTTCGTAACAGTAGCCACAAGAACAAGAGGGATTTGAAGATATAAATCGTTGATATTTATGTGCGTTTAAATCGCTGCAACCGAGCCTGAGGCGTGAATGGATAATCTGACAGAATCTTGTTCCAAAGCTTAAATTGAAGTAATTTTGACTATTATTATTATTTGACCCATTAATCTGTTTCTTAAAACTACCCAAAGTAGCCGTTTCTCTATAATCGGTAGACAAACAATTCCACAATCTTACTGTATCTGGGAGAAATGACTTAGCATAACTTGCACTTTTACTATCGATAGTTTGGAGCTTCAAACGGTCTCGGAAAATGTAGCTTGTTGTGTCAGATACCTTAGGAGGGACGAGATCGCTCAGATATTTTGGAGTAAAATTATTAACCATCTTATAGAAAAACGTTAGTTTTTTGGATGTATCTTCGAGTACATAGTGGTTGGAAGTTTGTCTCATCATAAATTTTGTTGTGACTCGTGCCGCGAACAGCACCGCAAATAGTTCTAAGTGCATCAAGATTAAGTTTTTCCAGTGTTAGTGCTTGCTGTTTGGTACAATTGTCCCAGATGTGACAACAATAGTCGAAAATAGGTAAGATATATTGTTTGTACATTGTTTGTAAAGTTCTACGTGAGAGACGATATTTAAAACCTCTAAGACAGTTTACCATGGGTGCAACCTTTTTAGCGATACAGTTAACATGATCAGTCCAGGAACAATCGTGCTGTAAAGTAAGTCCCAAATGTTTATGGCTATTAACGTCATTAATATTACCATCCTTCATTGTTAAGTTTCGTTTTGGGCTGGGCTGAACTTTACGAGAGAATTGTATAGAATCTGTTTTATTAGGATTAAATGTAACTTGCCATTTGTCAGCCCAATCAGAAATTTTACGTAGATCATTATTAAGAGACAGAGCAGTTTCATCAGGATCATTTATTATAGCATAAAGTGATGTGTCATCTGCGAAGAGACGGATATTGCTGTTTATTCCTTCAACGATGTCGTTGATATAAACTATAAACAATAATGGTCCTAAGACAGAGCCTTGGGGAACCCTGGCTAAGATTGATCTTTGATCAGACGCGTAACCATTAATAACAACTCGCTGAACTCTATTGTCTAGATAACTCTCAAACCATTTCAACAAGTTACCCCCGATACCATAACGTCTTAGCTTATGTATAATACCTTTATGCCAGACCTTGTCAAAAGCCTTACTTACGTCACAAAATACAGCCCTAATTTCCTTACCGCTATCTAATGCACCCGCTATAAAGTCATACAGGTACGTTAGTTGATTAACCGTTGAATCGCCTGGCATGAAACCGGATTGTAAGTTTGTAAGCATTTCATTATCCCTAAAATGATTAAATACATGTTTAAAAATGCATTTTTCGAAAATCTTTGCTACACAACTTGTTAGTGCGACAGGTCGATAGTTAGAGCATTCATTTGTACTGCCTTTTTTGTGTATAGGAACAACTGATGCCTCCTTCCAGATATCAGGAAACACTGTATTCTTTAATGATAGATTAAAAACTTCAGATAAGGGAACTGCTAATTGTCTAGCATTCATTTTCAGAAATTTATTGCCAATACCATCTGGGCCTGTTGCTTTAATGATATCAACAGAGGAGAGAATATCATGGATTTCTTGCGGACTGAGTGTTAAGTCACATAATGGGTTATCTACCACCTAAACGAATTTCAGGAATATCCCTATTAGGAGCAGCTACTCATGCCTGATCTGCAAAGAAATCATTCATAATGTTTGCTATATCAGCACTATCATCATATAGTTTATCGTTTTGGATTATCGAAGGAAAAGTATTTTATATAATTCTTTAACTAAACGCCACCATGTTTTTGTACCATGTTCATTATTTATTTGTTCATCAATTTTATTCATGTACATCTTCTTTGCATTTCTTACCGCGGATATAACTTTATTTCTACTCAATCTAAAAAGTGCCCAGTCAGATGATGAGTTACGCCTTTTGCGATTTTATGATGGCGATTGCGGCGTTACGAATCAATTTACGTACCTCACTATTCATCCAGGGGCGTCCTGGGCCTTATCGTAACGATTCTTATTTGGAATATAACTATCGCATAATTTAAGAATTGCACCAGTCAAATCGCTTGCGATTCGGTTAATATTTTCAGAGGCAAAGATAGCATGCCAATCAAGAGTATATAAGGCATTTTTAATACCGTCAAAATCAGCTAGAGTATAATTATATATTTTTCTCTTGTAATTAATCGATTTTGCAATCGACTCATTAATGGTGACATATACAGGGCAATGATCCGATTTTGGTGCAGCGCCGCTCACTTCTGAAACAACAAAAATACAGATCAATTAATGTACTAGAACTGGGTGTAATCCTTGTAGGTTCAGTTATAAGTACTACGATTGTGTCCATATCAAGAACAACAGCGTTATTGATAGAATCTTCGATTAAATCCCAGTAAGCTTCTGTTTTGTCTGCCCGATAGAACGTTCCTATTAAGTAATTCCGTTTTTTACATCTTACTTTTATCCACATCGCCTCAAGCCCGGCTAAAGTTAAATTCTCCATATATTCAAAACTCATTTTACTTTTAACGTACACTGCAACACCCCCGCCCCCTGCTCTGTCTATCATTTCTGAGAGGTGAATGGAAACCCGGAATTAAAATATCATTACTACTTATACCATCATGTAACCATGTCTTATACCATCATGTAACCATGTCTCAGTAAGACACATATGACGTCGTAGGTTCCGAACTCTGCCTCAAGTATGTCAATTTTATCTTTAAGGCTACGCACATTTAAGTGTATTATGTTTATCATCGCAAATCAAGAGAATAAGAGACGCTACCAAGGTGACTTTGGCATTGTATAGGCAAAGAAGTAGTAAGAATAGATAGGAAATATTTTAAGCTTGTTGGCAGATTTGTTTTGAATATGACAAAACAAAAGAACCAACCACTTGTCTGTACTGTACAATATCAATCATTGTCGAATAAGTTAATCATTAATAGCTTGCAGGGTTCTCTTGTGAGAAAATAGAACTGATCTCAATTTCCGACATACAACTGAAAAGCAGTTTAATTGTGTATTTAAAGCTATTGATTTGTTAAGAGAAAAGGCAAACATATCTGTTTGCTAAGAAGTATATAACTTGAAGAATGTATCTCTTACAGAAATCCAAGTAGATACTAAGGTAAGAAAATCTAAATAAACGAAAAATAAAATCAGGTTACAGGTGGAATCTTTCATCTGTAACAGAAAAAGGAACAGTGGAAAATAGAACAACAAAGAACATCATCTGTTTACTGAACCTGTATGGTGACCGGTCTAAATCTCAGCTATGCATGCAGCTCAGGATGCACGAGCGTCTGTTAGGTAAGACAAAAGTGGAGGACGGATTATACCTGACAAAATATTTTTTAGAGAGAGATAGCGGTATGAGATAAGTATGCAAGGGATATTAAACAACTGTTGAAGTAAGTTACTCTTTATGAATTATGACAGCTACGCATAGAAGTAGTATAACTGGATTGAATACAGAATGACAAATTAATCCTTGGAAAGATTCATAACATTTACTCAACATAGGTTGGACTTGTGTTCACTTTGTCAGGGCGTACATACTGCCTCAAGTGCATACATACATACACACACTGACGTATATACATGATGCATACACATACATGCACACCTTCTATCTAACTGTCGCCTGAAACAAAATAAAACATGAAACGGACTCATGCTGAGCATAGATCATGTCAACGTTGCAAGCCGCTTTAAAAGCAACAATACTTATATACTACTCACACTTTGCTAAGGATCACAAAGATTCACAACTTAGTTGGCACTTAAACGTAGATATATAATTTGAAATTGTATCCATTTTAAAAAAAGAAGCTGGATGAATAATGATATGAAGAAAAGGAAGTGTTTTATTTTTGTAGCACACTCCAGTTAAAACCTTCTTGTGAAAATTCAGCACCCTTCCATGAAACGGACTCACTACATTTATATACCCAACATAGCGTCAGGAGGAATCCAAACATAGAGTCTCAATGAAACGCTTTTGGTTTATGTTCAGTCCGACTATCAAAGCGACGTATTATAAACAAAGATGATCTTCAAAGTGAAGTTATCTTTCCACATTCCCTACAAGGTCTCTTCAGCACAGAGTCTTCGGTCCGACTTGGCCCGGGCTATCAAAATTACCTTAAACATCACAGATGTATCCTCAAATGCATTTTGATCCATAGGATTTGTGTTATATCTACCTAAATACCACTTTCTAACGTCATAATACATCACTTAAGATAACAGGGTCCGTTAAAATGAGAGCTCCTTTTTCTCCATATTTCCCAACATCCTTTCACAGGGTCTCAAAGTGAACGTCTCTTTCCCACATTCCCACAGGCTCCACATCACAGGTGTTGGCCAGGGTTGTCAAACAAAACTTAAACATAGATCTATCTTCAATTGTGTTGATATTTAAAGAATAGTATTACATCTACCTAAATACCACTTTTACATAGTCTGAATGTGTAGTAATTTTAAGCGCACATGGTGCTGTAGGTAAAAGCACAGTGTTCTGTCTGACATAGCATGGCCAAGGGCTAACTAAATCAATAGCCAGTTTCGCCTGTCGTTTCACGGACAAGTATGTAATTACTGGGGCACTTAAAACATGAGAAAGTAATAACATGGGACAAGTTACCTGATTACGGTGTGGTGTATTATATTATAGTATATGATTAAAGGGTACAGAAAACAACATGAAAAGCATGCGGTTTTCCTTTACCAACAAGAGCATACCAATTGTAAACTGATCCATTTTAGGCTGGTTGTGATGACTGTGGACATTTCGTCCAGAAACAGTTATTCAAGTGATATTTGACAAATGGAAGAGAATGCCTAAAGTCAACTATATACTGCACAGCCAACCAGATGTTTTTGATGATGAACACCCGAAGAAAATAAAGATCCTGAACTTCTGGCCCAACTTGTAACAACGGAGAGGGCGGTGGGGATGAATCCTGAGTGGTTAAAAGCGTTAGCTCCGTCACGCCGAAGACCAGGTTCCAGATCCACACAGGTACAGTGATGAAAGCCCGGTACTAGTGTCCCGCCATGATGTTGGCTGGAATAATTGCTAAAGCGAGCGGTAAACCAAACTCCAGTCCAGTCGAGGTGGGCGGTTACTTAATAGTGATACTCCTTTAGATGATCCAGTCATATCCATGTGAAGCGAGGAGCAGCATTGGCAAGAGGAAAAAGCATACGGCAACCGGTATATAATGAAATACCGACAGCAATTCTCAAAATGACAGTAATGAGTACATGTATACTCTTATTAGCATAAGATATTCAACTACTGCTTTCAGCATGGGTTAACACCCACCACAGTGTGGAGACAAGGAATAATTAAGCCCATAATCAACTTGGAAGTACTGACCTACATGTACCATCAGCCTATAGAGTCATTACATATTTAATTGTGATTATTAAACCGTTCTAAATGGATGAAGAAAATAACTTGCTGGTTGATGAACAGGAGATGGGATTTAGAATAAGTCTTGATCATAAGTTGTTAATAACAGAAGAAGTGTCAGGAAGCAAAAGTACATTTTCCTGTTTTATTGGCTTGAGGGAAAGCCTTTGACAATATCAACCTTGAGATGTTTATGGTTTAAAACTTAGCAGAAAGGCTGGAGTGGCAGATTTGATGTATAAAATGGTGGTGATTTAAGGGTCATGTATAGAAGAAATGTTCGAGTGTTCAGTGTGGGTAAGAACGAATTACACGCTGGCATCCATCATTTCAACATAAATAATGTGTAGTGTTAAACAAGAACTAGCTTCCTGTCTGCCAACCCTCTTTTGCTATTGCCGCTGGAAGTGACGTGGCGAAGATATTAATGCTGGTATATGGAGTAGACACCAACAACCTATCGCTTAAGCGTTAGCCGCGGATGACGGCTGCGTTACTTGGCTCCAAGAATTGAAGAAGTTCCCTACAATAGATGCTGGATAAAATGCATGAAAGTTGGGGCCAAAAATAAAAGATTGCAGATCGAGAGATTCAGGAAAAAAGTAAAGTTCTTCGTTTTCAGAGGAAATAGAAATGTTAATATCACGCCTAGTTCCAAGTTTTCAAAATGTCGACCTCTGGACATTCATGAAACAGATAAATACAAATATGTGGGAAGTTAGTTTAATGACTATTTGGACATGAAAGTTACTGTTAAAGAATTTGCCACGTCTGCTAGCAGGGCCCTGTCATGCATCCAGTCTAAGTGTATGTTACATTTAAGGAAGATAGATCACCAGAGATATATCTTTGATGCTCAATCTCGAGATAGAAAAGAAAAGTGTTAGCTAAATTCCGATGCGGCACTCAACCTCTCACCATAGAAACCGGATGCTATAAAGCAGACCTGTAACCCCACTGGACGAGCGCCACTGTCCGTTCTGTGATGTGATCGAGGACGAAACACATTTTCTTTACGACCATATCAGATATGAACTTTTGAAAGATAATCATATCAGGTTTTGCCATTTGGCAGAAGGATCTAGAAAGTTAGCTTGACACCCTCTATATTTATTACAATTGCGCGTTAGGCGAGGGCACCCTCCTGAGTGTCGAAAGAAAAATGATCGTTTGAACACGAAATATGACATCCTCATCAGCAGACACACTTTGTTTTGTTGTCAGGTCTTAGATATATAGTGATTTTAGGTCTTCATTCACAGTTTAGGCTTTAATGCTTCGGTAATTTTTCAGTTATCGTCGAAATATCAATCTGTACATTTTATATGGAGTTATTCACGTTTAGCAAACAAACTGTCCATTGCGTTGTGATTTTACTCGTCCAGGAGTGAGTTTGGGCAAGTCTGTCGTACGAGGTTATTGCAACCTTCAAGAACCTGTGACGTTTCTTCTTATTACAATGAACAACTCTCTCGAGCTTATAATATTTTGCATATCCTCCATTAGCAATATTCCAGCAACATCACGGCGGGGACACCAGAAATGGGCTTCACACATTGTACCCGTGTGGGGATTCGAACCCGGGTCTTCGGCGTGACGAGCCAACGCTTTAACCACTAGGCTACCCCACCGCCCCTTTAAATAATAAAAACAAGCATAAATTGAGGGAATGAATATGTGACTGTCACCCTGGGACGTTCAATAAATATTTTTGTCTAACTTAAGTTTAAAACAAAAATAAACTTAGAAATTGATGCTTATTATTGGGGAGATGTATCAGTGCAGCTGATATTCAATCATAGTGGGCGTATAAACAAAGGAAAAAGGTTGAAAGAGTTTACCATTGAATAAAAGTCGGGTAATCTTAACCTTTATAAAACAACAAACTGTTACTTATAAACATAGTCTGTCTCACAGTCCCTGAACCACATTATTTTCCCTACCCAAGCCCTCTCTGCAGTGTTAAAGCCCTAAAAGAGCAAGTCTAGATTTCCTCAGGTTCTGGTCTCCCTGAGGCTCCTTTTCAATTTAAAGGGGCTGGTTTGTTACTATCAAAATTATAAATATTCAGAGACTAAGCATTAGTTTACTTATAAACACACAGTTGTGTTTTACTGCAAAAAGAAATCGATGAAGCTTTACTGTTGCCTAGTAATGTAATTTCTTCTCAGCACCTAAGCCCCGTATTGGCTGCTTCATTATCAGAATAGGTATTCCGCCCAGAACTTTCTGTAGCACTTAGGTATGTGGAAGTTTCGGCATGTAGAACGTAGGGCGGGAGCCCTAGGGAACCGAACTTCATATCCCGCCTAATTCCTGCGGCGTTTGATTACATGGCACATTAATTAATACACACAACAAACCTTTCAATGAGAATCTGAACCTTATAGGTATCAACTAACTTTAAGTGTAATCTCTATCGGAAGTTATTTTGAAATAATTATAATTAGATCATATGACAAATATGAATAATGTTGTGGTAATAACAATAATTTTGACTTCTTATGCTCACACCCCTGTGAATATCCTGGAAACAATCATAATCATAGAAATATTCATCACATAATTTAATTTGTAAATTAATATCGTGCAAACTTCGCTGCTGAGTTGTTTTTTTCTAAATAAAGAACAATAAAAGGTTGCAGTAGTTGTGCTAGTACAAAAATGTACAACTGTAATTTTTGTCATCAAAAGTAGTTTTGTTTAGATTTGTTTATTTTTTATTTCTGGGTATTAGCTCTGTTTTTTTAACATTTTATAGTTTCTGCTTCCAATGACATGAAAATCAACAAATTTTCATTTTAGAGATGACTTTATGGATGATCAACTTCTTTATTTACATTTTAAATTGTCATCTTTTCTAAAGTTTCAATTTAACAGATATGTCTTGTGAGTAATTTATTCTTTTATGCTAAATTCATGATCATAAATTGCGCGTTTCAAACGTGAAGCTTAAAAGCGTAAGTATTTTAGGCGACATTTAATATTGGTGGAACTACTTGTTGCTATGGGTACCGCGTCGTGATTCACTAAAACATTCAAACTATGCCTTGTGTTCATGAAAAATGTAAAATATACTGTATACATATGTTTAGGGAGGACGACATGCATAGTATTAACTTGCTTGCATGATGTTTCAAACTACGCCAATCATAGCTCCGGGTTTTGTTTGCACTATTTCTTACCGCGGATTGTTCGTAGTCCGTAGCAGCGCATGTAAACAACTATACATGGTCACGGGAGCACTGTCAGAAGTCGACGGAAAACTAAACCAGCAAAATGTCTAGACCAGCAGGGACGCTTATCACCACCCACAATGCCAACTACATATCTCCCAGATTTATGCCCGGGTAATGTTTACTATAGATCGTGTGTGTGAAATTGCTGTGTTAAATTAGTTCACATTGCTACCAGCCTACCAGTGACGTTTTGGCATCATGCCCATGGCACTGGTCAAGAATGTATTCCTTCAAAGACTAGATCTAATTCATTTAAATTTTATATGTAGGTATTGTCTAACCTGAGAATTAGTGTTTTTGTTTTTTCTGTGAGATGTGACGATTCGGTAATGGGTATAGTCACCGTTCATATCCCGTGATTTTAGATGAACTTCAGATGCATAGATTACCTCCCCTTTTGTACATTAGACATCTCAGATTTAACATGACAGTGTTTCTATTGCCACACTATGGGAATTGATTACACAATGCCATTTAGAAAGTGGTCGAATGCAACATATGCTATATTTGGGATTACACTTTCTCAGTAAAGTACAAATTCTAGTACTTGTTTGGGTTGAGTCCATCCAGCAGGGATTCGAACCCACACCCTCATAGTCAGGCACCAAATCGGCAGCACACAAAGTCAGCCGCCTAACCCGCTCAGCCACCGCAATTTCCACAAACATGGCGATGTGGTGCCTGAATCTGAGGGTGTGGGTTCGGAATCTTGGATGGGACTCAACTCAAAAAAGTACTAGAATTTGTACATTACTAAGAAAGTGTAATCCCAAATATAACATATGTTGCATTTGACCACTTTCTAAATGGCATTGTGTAATCATAGCTTTCGGCCGTGGGAGCCGTGCCAATTTACACTTATCAGAGTGGTACACAAAGTCCGCAGTCTAGACTACCAGTTGTCCATCTTCCATTTTTGCGGTGGCTGAGCGGGTTAGGTGGCTGACTTTGTGTGCTGGAGATTTGGTGCTTGACTCTGAGGATGTGGGTTCGAATCCCGGATGGGACTCAACCCCAAAAGTACTAGAATTTGTACTTTACTAAGAAAGCGTAATTCCAAATAAAACGTATGTTGCAGTAGTTAACTTTGTCATGATGAGAATTTTTTTTTACACACATGAAATATGTAAGAGTCAGTAATTACTTCATCAGTTTAGCATTATACAAGAATTAAAGTTTCCTTTGAAACACCGATATATGATTTGTGGTCACTGTCATTCTTCGTTGAACAATATTGTATTGGGGTAGTACCCCAGGTGTGTTTGTCATTAACAGATTTTGTTAAATTTTAGTAAAACAACTTAGATGGATGTATTTTCCTGATTAAGTGTATTTTGTGGGTGGAAAGAAGTGACGAATACTAGAAGTTAGATTTGGTTTAGTGAATAACATATTCGATTAACCATTTAATGTTGTTGCAGGTATCGAGGTCACTGCCCCACCACCAAGTTTGACTATGGTGAGACCTATGGCAATGCAACAGCTAAATACTTCCAGGACTACAGGTACGAGTGTCACATGTCTTACTGTTTCACTGTAGACAAACAATACTAAACACTCTCATAATTAACTGTTCGATCCATACCTCATCTATTTAGTCTCTAAAAGATTCTTCATAACATCATGAAAGTAAAACATCTGGAAAATTCTGACAGGTTTATATGTTGTAGTGATTTGGATAGGGGTCTGCATTGTGTCTTAATTTGAAGGCAGATCATATTAACAATATATAAACAATTATATATTACGCAACTTGCAACTTTGTGTCACAATAACTGGTTTATTTAGCTTATTTGTTTAATGCAACCATGTTGTACTTGTAGGTCTGAGGTGTTAAGGAGCTCAGCTGACCCCTACTGCAGAGGAGGGCAGTTCCCCACGTACTACACACACAACCCTGACCTAGTGATTGGGAACCGCAGTCGCAACCAAGACAGATGGCTTACAGCACCCAAATATCAGCTGTCAAACATTGACCATGACAGGCGTGAAGAGCTGTACAAGTTTGACCAGGTATGGAGAATGACCAATTAGTATGGATAACATAAAATCTATCACAGACTTGCCAACTATGAAAAAACCTATGTCACTTTAATGATAGCATAGATTTATGATAATATGGATAGACCAGGTCCTTTTATAGAGGAAGGTCGGTCACGGGTTTGATTCCCAGCTGCGTAACACAAAATGGCCTTAAAAGATGGTACATATGTTGTTGATTTGCCTGGTGCTCAACACAAAGTCGGTTCAACTCAAAGTCGGTGTAAAGTGTCCAAGTCAGGTTACCATGTTGAACCTCGGCATGGTGTTTCACTGAGCTAGCACTATGGAACCAGGACTAGGCCAGACTAGTACAAGTAGCCAAGTATGCATGCATGTCACTATAAAAAGCAATAAACTAGGACAGTTCAGCGTCAAACTCTTTATCATCTCACCATAGCTGAAACCCATGTAGGACAATGGATTTGTGTGGTTGTTAAAGCAGTAACTCCTGATACTGAGGATCCATGTTTAATCCCCATCACCTGCAACATGTGAAGACAATTACTGGTGGAATAACACCTAAAGTGGCAGAAAACCCAAATCTCACTCTCACCTGTGCAAATAAAACATGCAAATATAATAGCATCTTATTTTGTATATACCTGAAAAGTAAACCTGAAAACATAAATAACTGTGCTATCAATATGCATTATTTTACAGAATTTATGACCATGATATGATGTTTATTTTTTATTGTTGTTAATTTTACTGATGATATTATTGGTATTTGTTATTGTTTCACAAATTCTGCCTGCAGCTGGCTCAGTCTCACCGTGAACACTACACAGACAAGTCCGGGACCAGGAAGAGTGTGGACTACTTCAAGCTGCCTGTCAGTGCTGAGGACCAGTTTAAGAAAAATGCAATGTTGTAAGTATGGGTGTACATTGTAGTCGCTGCTTGTCATCTATAGCTGTCACCTGTCATGTGCTTGTCGCTTACCTTCATGTACTCCTCCATTCCTTCTGTGTACTAATCATTTGAAAAAGACATGATGATTTGATCTATTTATGAAATAAAAAAGCACCAGGATTTTGAACATTATGTAGTTTGAGTCCAGAAAATAACGTTTTATCAAAATTTATGTAAATTAGAATTGTAATCATACAAATGTTTCGATTCAAATATAATCATGCTAAAACTTGTTTTAAATACGTTCTCTGTGACACAAATTGTTGCAGATTTTTTAATGTAACATATCATTATGCTGAATTTTTTACTTCTGTCTTTCAAACATGAATATATTACTGTCATGTGAAGAGTGTTTGCTGATATAACAGTGCTGTAGAACTAAAATTATTCAAATTATGGATCACTGTACATGGGGACAAAACTGTACAAAATCAACATCACTTGCAATATTGATGTACGCATGTGTGCTGCAAATCAACAGTAGGACAGGTTGTTGTGCTTGCATCTTTCATTGATTCTAGAATCAGTTATGTGTCTTTTTAGTGCTATATTCTTGCATGCCATTCCCACAAACCTGCTGCTATACATCCTCTGATTGTCTTGGTAGTGGTTTTCACTGTGCTTGATGACATGTTCGCAGAGTTCAGTTGTTGGTATTTGCCAGATGTTTCATTCAAGCCTGTTTCGTAAGGATTACTTTGAACTTCAGTTTAAGAAATGCCATCTTTAACTTGCATGTCTGAAATATCTGGCAGAGACTTTATAAGCTTTGTGATGAGCACCTGATACTAATCTGGCTTTTTAGATAAATCTTCTTATTCATTTAGTTACGACTATTCTGTTCAGAACTGAAGGAATTTAGACGTTCTTAGATATGTACACATCAACTTTTGTACTATATTTTCCTATAATTTTATGTCTCGATAGAAAAAATGTTCTCACTTTTTTCTTTGCTAATTATACTCTTAGGTTTTTTTCATTACAATGGTTCATTTCTTTGTCATCTTGTATTAATTCAGTCATCTCAAAATGGATTTAGAGACATTTGTCAGTTTTCCCACAAAGATATCACAGAGCAAAACTAGTATTAGTATGAAGAAATGGACCAAGTACTGTAACATCCTTTGCTGTAGTCCTGGTGCTCTGATGAAGCTGGGTGTATTCTCCCTTGTAGAGTCTCAAATAGTGCATGTCTTCTAGAAATTTGAATCTGTATGTACACCCATACAATATGTAATCAGCAAAATAATAATCTTGTGAATACAAATCCAGTTTCTTAAATGAAAATCTTTATCTAAAAGAACAGACAATAAAGTTATCTAAATATCAATTACAGCTAATTTGATACTAACCATATAAAGCATTTGTTGGCACTTGAGTGACTTGCAGTGTTCACGATATGGTGATGTCATCAGTTTGTGTGTGTGGTGATAAGTTCCCAGTGTGCACTGCCATGCTGACTGCTTCTCGCTAATGGAACATCTTGAGAGCACTTCAGGTAAGGTTACATTCTATTGATGATTTGTTATCCATTGCCTTACCATTGTGTCAGGCATTCCACCATCCTATCATGGCCATGTGGACGATTTAGAGAATAACCTTCAAGATTTAATTATTTTTGTTCCATGTATATTAAGGTGAGGTAAAATGGGGTTTAACATTGTACTTAAGATTATTTCGCTCATATGACAACATGCATGCGTGTGTATGTGTGGCTGCTTGTACAAGCCCAGATTTATGCTGGTTTTATAGTGCTAGCTCACTGAGATACCATGCCGCAGTTAAGCTTAAATACCCCACTCAGACACATCATACTGACTCTGATCCGACCAGTCCTTGTTGTACCCATTAACGCCGAGCGCCAGGCAGGGACTAACAAGTACCATATTTTTAATGTCTTTTGGTATGACCTGGATCGGGATCAAACCCACTCGACATTCCACTCCCCGGCTTAACGCTTCTAACCACTACCCACCTCTGTTTTATTAAGGACAGTTTAGCATTAATTATCATAGATCATAAGGGGATATGATCCATAATTCCTTGTTGCTTGAGGCTGTTCATTATGTTCTCTGTGAACATGTGAAACAATTATGCTTTCCTGGATCAGGTCATGCTGAAGTGGGGAATAGTGTCATAGAATCATTCGTGACATAAACAATGTCATCTCCAGTTACTTGTGACAATACATTACTATGACAAGTTACTATTGACAGCATCACACAAATACTGGCAACAATGGGCAGTGTCATCTCCAGTTACTTGTGACAATACATTACTCTGACAAGTTACTGTTGACAGCATCACACAAGATACTGGCAACAATTAAACAATGGCAGTTACTAGCAGCATGAAGAAGATTGTGAATTACTGAAAATGATTGACTGCAGTGGTTTTCATACCACTATGGCTGATAAATGTCATATGTTTCACTTAAAGGTCTGAAGATTAAGCTAACACTAGTAACAGTGATGAGGATGCTCTCATATTCCCTCCTTATATTAAATTTTAATCTAAAATCCCAATGTCTTGTATTCACGTGTTCAGGATATCTATATAAGAATTATTAAGGATTCATTGCAGAAATTCTGTGAATGAATAAATTCAAGAATTATTTTCTTTAACATTGTTGATTTGCAGCCAGATTAATGTAGAATTTCTTGGCAAATTGACATGGTAATGTTCTAAGAGTCTTTTTGTATTTCCTGGCTCTTGTCAAGTGCATTCAGTTTGCTCAATGTGTTGCACAGGAGTAACAACTGACTCGTTTGCTCAGTGTCATCATTCTTGGCCTTGTACACAAATCCTCAAACTAGTGATGTATCCAAGTCTGAATTTATATTGAATGTTTGTCAGGTTCAAATGTGGATGCAAGAAAATATTTTAAAATACATGAGGATGTTAAGTTATTGGTCTTTGTTTGTTTGAAGGGTTGGTCTTACTGCCATTTAGGATTTAAACTTCTGTGATTTGAGGTAGTCTAATTACTGTAGATTAGATACAACTTATTTATACATTTGAAACTTCATGCATCAGTGTCATAGAATAAACATCAAACCTATGTTTCTCCTCTTCATTAATCCTGGTTCTGTAGAATAAAAAATCCCAATCTATAGGTTTTGAAGATTCCACAATGTATATAAATTATGCTTTAATATTCTACTTATTTATCTACATTTTTCTCTTATATATTTGTAAGGTTTATAATTAATTATCAATATCAATTTTGTGAACAAAAACAGAAAAATGCTACACCTAACCATTGTTTGGATGATTGCCTCTCACAGAGGAAAGGGTACATGTTCCTTTTGGACCATACAGTAGAGTACAGGACTGAGATATTTTAGTGAAACCACAAGCAGGTTAGGATTCTCACAAACCAAGGATTATAAATGGGGCAAATCTCCGATTCTGCCTCGCCCTTGGTATTCATCCCTGTGAAATTGCAGCACCTCAGACAACTCTGCCACTAGTGAGACTCTCTGATGGCAAAGTATTGAGTGATTATAGGATTCTGGCACCTCAAAGGCATGCAACTCTGCACTGTAAATTGTGGCACCATTCATGTGCAGAACTAAATGTTGATGAGATTTGTTGAAAATGTCAGGGGGTCCTCTCGATATTGTACAAGACAGTTTATCTACCGATTGTAAGTCCCCTTCCATGCATGAATGACATGCCCTGTATCTCTGTCATAACAACCTGTATTCAGTGCAGTGTCTCCCAGATGGATGTCAAGCAAAAGGTTCGTGGGTTTGGTTTAATAAGGTACATTATGTTGAAATACAAGTTAGTACATAGTAAAACAAACCTAGCTCAGGACCAAATGTGGGAACACATTTTCTTTCAGCATGTACAGGCGATGGAGAAGATGAATTAAAGTGTCAAGTCTGCATCTTTGGTAACTCTAGTCAGTTGTTCATGATAGTGTAGGGGATTGAGTGGGTAGCCTAGTGGTTAAAGCGTCTGCCATCGTCATGCCGAAGACCGGGTTTGAATCCCCACATGGGCACAATGTGTGAAGCCCATTTCTGGTGTCCCCACCGTGATATTTGCTGGAATATTGCTAAAAGCGGTGAGAGCCATACTCTCTCACTCACTCATGATAGTGTCCTGGTGTACCCCGCTGTGATATTGCTGGAATGTTGCTCAAAGCGGAGTAAAAACAAAACACTCACTCAATCTGAGTGTATGCATCTGTCAGTTGTTCATGATAGTTGATGCATCTGTCAGTTGTTCATGATAGTTGATGCATCTGTTGGATGCCACATCTCCCCTAGAATATGTGACAATGGAATTCACTGGTCTCATGTACACTCAAATATTCTGAAGAAACTTCAAGCCCACTTTTATAAGAAATAACCTGAACCTTTATGTTGGATGAAAGAACACCTGGGATTGTGGGATAATAAACATTATGAGATTTGTTTTATAAGCATGGATCACATTCTTTTGTTTAAAAAAACCGTTTGGTTTAAATTAGAACAAATTAAAAGAAAAGCTCCATTTGTGGAAACAAATGCATTATTTTATCTATTCGGGACTTCGAAGCACAGCACGATGTTCCATGAAATTTATTTGAACTCTTCATATGATAACACAAAATGTGAAACAGAATAAGTTTGTAGACCCACTGCTGTGTATATGGAAAAAACACATTGAGAAATCATGTACTGATACAGAATATAAAGATTGTGATTTTTACTGGTTAAACTTCAGTGAACTGATTCATTGGTGAATTGTTGTATCTTATAAGGGATTTGTCTGTATATATGTGTGTATGTTATACACCTGTATATAAAAACTGTGTCTTTGTTGTTTCAGCATGCTTCTGTCCACTGGTCACTCGGATCAAATCAGTTTACCTCACATAGAGCATGTAGCACGACGGGGGCCCCTCATCCGTCGCGTCGCCCTCAACTCTTCCCAGCGAGACAGGGAGATGAGGGATGTGTACTTCGAGAGTCGCTAACTGTAGCTTCCACACAATGTTGTTATCTACATATTTCCTATTGGACACTACTTTCTTTAAGTTTTTATAAAATGCAAAACCAAAATTTCGAGACCATACAGCAAGTGGAACATTAGTCTGTTTGATTGTTTTGTTTTCTCATGGAAGTCAGTATTAATGGTTGTGATATATAACTTGAAATTCTATCAGGTTTTGAATGTTTTGTTACTCCCATTTCTTGTAGTTATGTTTTCTATTTCAACACTGCATGAACAAACAAGTTTAAGTTCTTAGGCATTTTGTTTTCGGCCCAAGAATGTGTGTTTAGTGTCAGAATTGGATAATGTTTGTTAACTACAAAGTGACATAGGTTACCGTATGTCTTTCCATATAAACTGAGAACTAGTTTTGTGACACTTTTATATATAATCATTTTGATCTCCATGATTTAGAAATGTTTTTTTGTAATAACTTATATATTGTTGTGTACTTTTATATGAAGTTTACAAGCTCATTTTATTTCTGTCCATCACTACGGATAAACATGAGGATGTATGGTGGCATGTCTTTGATAGGATACCTTTATATTGTGCAGAATTACTGCATTACTTTGTTAAGTTCCAGTCAGTTTTCTTTTGGGTTTGTCCTCTTCTTTTCATAAAGAAATTCCTGCTGGATATGTGTTTTTTGTAAATAACTAAAAGTGATATTGTACAATATGATATTTGTTATGTTTTTCAGCTGTGTCATTTAATCATGTTGTGCAAGATCATCATTCAGTAAAACCATGAGTTGCATATGACAGCATTAAACAGTGTTGAAAAGTCCATGTTCTTTCTTATTATTTGCATCTGGTGTACACAAAAACTGCATTTAAGATTAAATGCCCTAATAAGTAACGTGCGTCCATTTGTGTGTGCATGCGTGTGTGTGCATGAGTGCTCACATCGTAAAGACGACAAAATGGATGAGGTGGTTAAGTTTCATGACTTGGGGTCATGCATTCATGCCCACTTGCATGAATTGATGCTCAAGGTGGCACACATTGAAATGTCTAACCCTGACTCACTTATATTCAGACTGTGATACATCTGGAGTATTGTTGCATGTGGTGTTAAATAACAAACAGGGATTTGTTTAGAGTCAGAATCATGGTATGAATCAAATTGTTGACTTAACCTGTTGCCATGTGAGCAACTTTGGCTATTCTTGTAATAGTTAGGATTGTCACATACACTCTCACTATAAAACAGCTTGTTCTGCTTGACCTGAGCTACTCTACATATGCATGACCCGGGAGGTCAAACAACACAAATGGCAGGTTGAGTTGACTTAATTAAATAAGGGAGCAGAGAATGTTAAATGGCCATGTTGACGATCAACTGACGAAGGTACACCTCTCCACAATAATGGACCCAACCAGTTGTGACACGGTCACGCAATGCATTAGTATTCACTTGATCAGGTCAAGCTGAACAACCTGTAAGTTTGCATTCAAAACTTTGGTCAGGTATAGTTAAATACGATTAAAAAATTCCCATTAATCTTAAAGTTGAATGTTAAGAAATGCTGGAATCGTGTCAAAAAGAGATATCTCACTGTAGCTCAGACACCTTCAATCTAGTCGTATTCAGCCTCATTGCAATCATGATCTAAAGGCAGGAAAACCTAAAGGCAGGAAAACCAACTTAAAATAAAATCCCAAGTCAAGGTAATATTCCTTCTAAATATTAAACGTATTTTACTACTGGCAATTTTATGATATGTATATGGAGGGAAAAACAATCCCAAAAAATTTTTCTTGTAAGTTTACTTTTTGGCCAATAAAAACATTAGGATTTTATTATTTGTGCGGGGAAGATTAATTATTATTTTTTATTATTATTCTTGAAAAAATATGACCGGCAGACTCGTAAAACAAGAAATGAAATTGGTCTGGCCTAAAGAAGAATATTGCTAAGTGGCGTAATACCATACTCACTCCCAATTGTTGGTTCTGTAACTGGAGGCCATGAGGTTGAAAATGCATGCAATGTATGTAATATGAGTACACAATCAATTATTTCCCAGCTGTCTCATTGTATTAGCCAGCTGTAAGCCTTCTCACAGCTCTGTGTTTGTGGTGAATAAGGTATCAACCTTGATACACCTGTTTGGAATTCTTTTACAGCAGTGTGTGAAATAAGCCAAAAATCCAGCCAGACATCAGGGCTGCTAACTTCAAAATGTTACCAGCCCCAAAATGGATTTAACTGTGACCAAACACCAAGACATGGTGAATTTTACTTAGATCTATGGAACATTTAACATATTTACCAGACCATCGGGCTGGCTAGCTGTAAATTTGGACCGTCCGTCAGAAATCTAGCCCATCTCGGGTGGTCGGATGGGCCTTATTTCATACACTGTTTACAGCATTATCAATCTAGTGAATAATACAGTTTTCATGTCATAGTGGATAAAGAAACTAGATCTCTTTCTTAAGCAGCCTTCATCCAATTCTTGTTTGTCAGCAGCTCTTGTATAGAAACAGAACAAAGAGGATGTAAAAGAATATATATATTTATTTAAAAGTAGAAAGTTCAGACAGGTTTTACCAGCAACCCCTATAAAATATTGCATAATCAGAGTAGAATTGTGTTCTCCTCCTTAAAACAACAGCATGAGCCAACATGAATTAATTCCAGCATTTACAGGTCGACATCTTGTACCACTTTCAACAACAAAATTAACAGAGGCAAGCTTGGATAATAACTCCAAGGATTCCGATAAACCATCTTAGCACAATGATAACCATAACCCATTGTCAATGATGGAAGTGAAGATTCTTTGTGGAACAGTGCCCTGATCTTAGCACAACAATTAGTGTGAGACAATGTTAGAGCAGGAGTGAAGATTCTTATGTGGAATGGGCTCTAGTTTCAGCACAAAATCAGTGAAAGTCTGTGACAGTATGGGAGTTGCAATCATCTTAGCACTAAGATAGAATTATCCAAACCTGGTAAGGCAAAGCCCATTTGTACAAACAATCTTAGTGATAGAAGACAGTTGTACTCCTATACCTTAACATGGACATGAATCAGTACTGAGTACTCTGTGCTAGTGGGCATACAATGCCACCAATACCATGCTGCTATATTTCAATTGTAATTCTCATGAACAATAAATATCACCAGTCCCTGGGCTGCTGGGTCGGGTTTGCTACAATTATGTTTTTTTGCAGAGTGGTCCTATCAGCAGCTGTGACTTACATTACAAATGTTTTACATCAACATGAAGTTATCTCGATCAACATGCCACCACAGTGTTACACACAGAGGATTGTTCAGGAAGCTGATTCACCATGTAACATGGACCACAACATTCTCTTCATTTGTTCATTGGATTTGTATGAATTTTGGTAAAAGATGGTAAAATAAACTTAACCTGCGATTCACTGTACGCTTTTTCAAACCCTTACTGAAGCGGATTATGGCTTTCATAATTGTTTTCACTTTATGGAAAATGAAGTTGTTGATCATCAGTAGTCAATTAGGATAACAAAAGAAAAACTATGAAACCTCAGTAACTTAACAGCCTCTTGTTAAGCCCAGTGTGCTTAGCATTGGGATCATAATTGTATGGTCTGAGAAAAATCTCTTTTTGATGAGAAGAATATGTAGAAATGGAGGTAATAGATGTCAATGTATACGAAGATAACATACACACAAAATGTATTTTGTGCTATCAAGGTTAAAATCTGGAATATTCATCGGAACATAAACACATACTTCACACATCAGGATGATTGTCACTCCTGCTAATGGTAAATAATACTATTTTAAAATATACACACTCAAAATATATATATTTCAGTTACATGAGGAAGAGAATATATGGTCCAAATAAAAACTACCTTTTCAAAATAGATTTTTAATTTGTACCAACATATACTTATGAACCTGTTTTCGTATCCATTGTATTACCGAAAATATGTTATATATGCACAACCATTTAAATGTCAAACTTGATACAAACATGTCTGAATACCTGTTTACAAATAATACTCTTGTTCTGTAATACACAACAGGTAACCATGGTAACATACACTCAAGGCAAACTTTTTTCATTACTTGCTTCACTTGGTTCATCATGCTGATGCCACTATAGTGTTAACTTGCCCACACATTACTTGTTGATGCCACTATAATGTTAACTTGCCCACACATTACTTGTATGCTGATGCCACTATAATGTTAACTTGCCCACACATTACTTGTATGCTGATGCCACTATAATGTTAACTTGCCCACACATTACTTGTATGCTGATGCCACTATAATGTTAACTTTGCCCACATTACTTGTATGCTGATGCCACTATAATAATGTTAACTTACTTGCCCACTATAATGTTAACTTGCCCACACATTGTATGCTGATGCCACTATAATGTTAACTTGCCCACACATTACTTGTATGCTGATGCCACTATAATGTTAACTTGCCCACACATTATTTGTACTTTAAATAAAACATGACACATTCTGACTTAATAAACATGATTTTGTAAACATGGGCTAGGTATGTCCCATGTAAATTATCTGTAGCCCTTACATACAAAATATTGAACCAGAAAAGAAGACAAAAGTCTGTGTTTGAAGAAATATTGTCTACAGTATCCTACAACTAGTAACTGAAACATCAACAACTAAGCCAAATGCTACATTTCTGCCTAATTTATTTTATCCTGAGTTTTGTATCCAAGCAATGAAGAAAGTTTTGCCTAAAATGATATCACATAACGAAGTCAACAGAAACAACATCACAAATGTCTGTGAATGGAACTCGGATCCAACACAACTACATTATATGTACATATACACAGTAATCATGGTGATCTTTCTGACCAACAGAACCTGCAGCAGCAATGTGGCCATTTAAACCATTTTCAATAAATTCATAATTTATCATGGTATCACAATTGGGAACACACAATAGAATATATACAATCTCACGGAGTGTGTGCCATCTGAAATGTAGATGATATTTTCCATTCTCCGCAGTCTGCTTATTAAAGCAGCAGCAATGTGTTATATTGCTGGTATCAGTTGCATGAAACAAAACAGTAACATCCAATGTCATTCACAATATTATAAAAACAGCTAAAAGTGACAAGGTGCATATGACAAAAACAATTTTTTTGATTGTTTTTTGCCCCATATAAACTTCATAAATTGCCAAAAATAAAATACTTTTAGTATTTAAAAGGAAAATTATTTTGACGAGTTATTTTTATTTTTTATTTTTTCCCCTCCTGCCTTTAGGTTTTCTGAGGCCAATAAGCCATAAAACAAGAAATAAAATTGGTCTGGCCTTATGGTAATATTTGTACAAAGTGAAACTTGGTCAACTCAGAATCACTGGAATCACTGGAAATGTGTTGTCATCCACAGTTTGATGTCAGCCCACAACCAGTAGTGCCGATAATATCTTGAATGATTTTTATCACATAAAATCATACATGCTTAACAGCATGAGTAAACAAAGATTCACTGTTTTTCCAATGCACAGTCATATCCCATATTTTAAACATTAAAATTTTACGTCTGTCTGACAGACTTCTTAGCCACAGACAGAACCAGCAGCCTTAGCCATTGATGGAAACATGAGTAATCTCCAAGAAAATACGCTGCTAAAACAAAAGTAACATAATCGACCAACATGTACCATATTTGTTAAAATAAAACCAGGTATCGAAAGTTAAAATTCTTTTCAGAGATCAAGCAGTAGTGAATAATTTCATTCCAACTATTTTTCTTTAAATCAGGAATAAACATCCAGCTGTCTGTATTTTTCAAAACACTGTTTACAATACACAAAACATTACTCTCTGACAAGTCTACAAGTTGGTTAGAGGGTGCTGATTGGAGCTCAATAACACAGCAAATGTGGTACATAGTTTGACCTCTTCATATCTAAGGATGGCAACACTGCTAAAACTATCATAATATTCACAGACGTGATCACAGTTTAAAAATATATTAATCATTTCCAACAAGAACAATTTAATTAAAATCAAATAAGAAAACAATATTTTTCAGATCGAAAGTGACAGCGTCTGTCATGAAGATGACAGGAGACTGATTTCTTGAGCATGCTGAGGCTTATACCCCTTAACTTGACATCTGGATGGGACTTCTTGTGTAGGGAGAGATCTGATCTGTCTCAACCTCTTTACAAACGGATTCTGAAGGAGCTGAAGCACAGAAAGAGTTAGATTAAATATCCCTGTATCTTAACTGACTGACTGACTGAGTTTGGTTTTACGCTGCTTTTAGCAATATTCCAGCAACATCATGGCGCGGGACACCAGAAATGGGCTTCACAGATTGTACCCATGTGGGGATTCGAACCCGGGTCTTCAGCGTGACGAGCCAACGCTGTAACCACTAGGCTACCCCACCGCCCCCTGTATCTTAACAACATGCAGACCATGATTAAGTAAGAAAATTAAGTATTAAATGATGTTATTGTATATTACTATAAATAAATGCATCAAACATTTTGGGTGTATATTTCACCATCAAGTGTTACAAGATTTTGACAACAGGGCCATCCTAGAACCGTCCTTTGGACAGTAATGCAGATATCCAGGGATAATATAGCAGATTGTATGAAGGCTAAAACTTACTTGACAAAGTCTGGAGCCTTGGATATAACATGTTCAAACTCAGCAAATGACAGAGAATCATCATCGTCAAGATCTGCCTCTTCAAGGATCTGAAACCCAGATGATCAGATGTTTAAAGCCACGTCGAGGCGCATTTCAGTTACATTATAAGAGAAAGGAGTTCCTGTACTATCCAAGATACCTCTACCACAGATACATGTCATGTGCCACAGATACATGTCATGCACCACAGATACATGTCATGCACCACAGATACATGTCATGCACCACAGATACACATCATGCACCACAGATACATGTCATCCACCACAGATACATGTCATGCACCACAGATACACATCATGCACCACAGATACATGTCATCCACCACAGATACATGTCATGTACCACAGATACATGTCATGTCCACCACTGATACATGTCATGCACCACAGATACATGTCATGCACCACAGATTATTATGTCATGCACCACAGATACACGTCATGCACCACAGACACATGTCATCCACCACCGATACACGTCATGTAAGCACTGATTACACGTCACGCCCACAGATACACATCGCCATGCATCACAGACACATGTCAAGGCACCACTGATACATGTCATATACCACTGATACATGTCATGTCCACTGTTACACAGACCACGGAATCACGTCATGTACCACTGATACACGTCATATACCACTGATACATGTCATGTCACCACAGATACATGTCATGCACCACAGATACACGTCATGTACCACTGATACATGTCATGTCACCAAAGATACACGTCATGCACCAAAGATACACGTCATGTACCACTGATACATGTCATGCACCACAGATACATGTCATGCATCACAGATACACATGTACCACTGATACATGTCATGTACCACAGATACATGTCATGCACCACAGATACATGTCATGCACCACAGATACATGCCATGCACCAGATACACGTCATGCACCACGATACATCGCCAACACCAGATACAAGTCATACAACAGATACATGTCATGTATCATAGATATACGTCATGTACCAAAGATACACATCATGTACCAAAGGTACATGTCATGCACCACAGATACATTGCAACACTGGTACATGTCATGCACCACTGATACACGTCATGCACCACTGATACATGTCATGTACCACAGATACATGTCATGTACAAAAGATACATGTTATGTACCACAGAGACACGTCATGTACCACAGATATCCTAGTCATGTACCACAGATACATGTCATGTACCACAGATATCCTAGTCATGTACCACAGATACATGTCATGTACCACAGATACATGTCATGTACCACAGATATCCTAGTCATGTACCACAGATACATGTCATGTACCACAGATACATGTCATGTACCACAGATATCCTAGTCATGTACCATGGATACACGTCATGTACCAGAGATATCCTTGTCGTGTACGTCAGATACACGTCATGTACCACAGATATCCAAGTCATGTACCACAGATACAAGCCATGCACCACAGATACATGTCATCTACCACAGATATCCTAGTCATGTACCACAGATACAAGCCATGTACCACAGATACACGTCATGTACCACAGATACAAGCCATGCACCACAGATACAAGCCATGCACCACAGAAACAAGGCATGTATACACGTCATGTACCACAGATACACGTCATGCACCACAGATACACGTCATGCACCACAGATACACGTCATACACCACAGATACAAGCCATGCACCACAGATACAAGCCATGCACCACAGATACAAGCCATGCACCACAGATACACGTCATATACCACAGATACACGTCATGCACCACAGATACACGTCATGCACCACAGATACATGTCATGCACCACAGATACACGTCATGTACCACAGATACAAGCCATGCACCACAGATACACGTCATGTACCACAGATACAAGTCATGCACCACAGATACACGTCATGCACCACAGATACACGTCATGCACCACAGATACACGTCATGCACCACAGATACACGCCATGCACCACAAATACACGTCATGCACCACAGATACATCGCCATGCAATCACAGATACATGTCATGCACCACTGATACACGTCCATGCACCACAGATACCGTCGTGTTGCACCAATACAAATACACGTTTCATGCACTTCACAGATACACGCCATGCACCACAAATACACGCCATGCACCACTGATACACGCCATGCACCACTGATACACGTCCATGCACCACAGATACACGTATTATACCACAGATACATGCACCACAGATACACGTCATGTACCACAGATACACATGCACCACAGATACACGCCATAATATACCACAGATACAAGCCATGTACCACAGATACAAACACCATGCACCACAGATACATGATACCATGCCACCACAGATACACGCCATGTACCACAGACAAAGCCATGTACCACAGATACACGTCATGCACCACAGATACACGCCATGCACCACAGATACAACGTCATGCACCACAGATACACCATGTACCACAGATACCGTTTCATGCACCACAGATACGCCATGCACCACAGATACCGTCATCATGCACCACAGATACAAGCCATGCACCACAGATACAAGCCATGTACCACAGATACACGCCATGTACCACAGATACAAGTCATGCACCACAGATACAAAGTCATGCACCACAGATACATTGTCATGCACCACAGATACACGTCATGCACCACAGATACACGTCATGCACCACAGATACACGTCATGCACCACAGATACACGTCATGCACCACAGATACACGTCATGCACCACAGATACACGTCATGTACCACAGATACAAGCCATGCACCACAGATACAAGCCATGCACCACAGATACAAGCCAAACCACAGATACACGGCATATACCACAGATACACGGCATGTACCACAGATACACGTCATGCACCACAGATACATCGCCATGCACCACAGATACACGTCATGTACCACAGATACACGTCATATACCACAGATACAAGCCATGCACCACAGATACACGTCATGCACCACAGATACATGTCATGTACCACAGATACACGTCATGCACCACAGATACACGTCATGTACCACAGATACACGTCATGCACCACAGATACAACGTCATGCACCACAGATACAAGTCATGCACCACAGATACACGTCATGCACCACAGATACAAGCCATGTACCACAGATACACGCCATGCACAACAGATACATGTCATGTACCACAGATACAAGCCATGCACCACAGATACACGTCATGCACCACAGATACACGTCATGCACCACAGATACACGTCATGTACCACAGATACACAGGTCATGTACCACAGATACACGTCATGTACCACAGATACATGTCATGTACCACAGATACATGTCATGTACCACAGATACATGTCATGTACCACAGATACACGTCATGTACCACAGATACACAGGTCATGTACCACAGATACACGTCATGTACCACAGATAAACGTCATGTACCACAGATATATGTCATGTACCACAGATACATGTCATGTACCACAGATACACGTCATGTACCACAGATACACGTCATGTACCACAGATACACAGGTCATGTACCACAGATACATGTCATGTACCACAGATACACGTCATGTACCACAGATACACGTCATGTACCACAGATACACGTCATGTACCACAGATACACTTCATGTACCACAGATACATGTCATGTACCACAGATATCCTAGTCATGCACCACAGAAACACGTCATGTACCACAGATATCCTAGTCATGTACCACAGATACACGTCATGCACCACAAGTATTCTAGCTGTGCACCACAGATATACCAGTCACGTATGAGTTCTCATAGAATCTGTCCTTATCATAAGATAGACCTTCTAGTTTGGAAACCATGGTAACCAGACTCACATTATCTATGAGCTGTTGCATGTCCTCATCAGACAGCTTCTGATCAGGGTTCTGGAAACTTGTCAGGTGGTCAACAACCTGACGCAGGTCTGCACTTGATAACATGTCGTCCTCATCAAAATCTGAAAAAGAAACACCATCATGAGCCTAATTGGGTTTTACTTTGTCAGTTAGGGACACGCAGAGCATGTTACATGAAAAATGATAGACAAGTCCATGTCTAAGCAGGTTGAAGGTGATACTTTACAGCTAACAGACAACCTTCTGGACTCACAGACAGATGGGAGCTATGTACAATCTATCACTGCCACAATACACAAACATCATACCATAGTCAGACATTGTTACAGACTGAGAGAGTCAAGTTGACTTGACTGATGGTGGTCACTGGTGTCCTAGACCACGTTAGCAGGTGCCCTTAAAATGTATGTACACAGTACAGGGTGCAAAACTAACAAAAATATTAGACATTCCACCTTGAAACATTATCTTACCATATATTCTGAAGGCATATTCAACCTTGACATTCTTGGGTGCATTATCTGAGAAGACTGACATCATATCCAGGAAGTCTTCAAATGTCATATTGCCCTGGCCGTCTGATGAAAACACCTGGCAGATGCGCTCTCCAAAAGGGTTCACCTGTAGATACAGACATGGTTAGGTGTTTCATACATGTCATACAAACTTGATTCTGAATCTTGTGGACACATTATGATAACAGCTCTTCGTGTGAAAAGGTGAGTCAGGCTATAGCAGCAAGACAGGTGGGGAGAAATGTATGCATGCAGGTGCTGCATGGACTGGTTTAACAGTGATCAGTAGAGGACTTAACGTGTACACAAGACGGTCCCCCGTTTGGCGTACAAGTGACTACCTGAGAGGGAGGTCACTCATTTGCATGACTGCCTGATCACAGAGAGGGAGATTCTGCATGTCACACAAAAACGTGTCTAAAAGTGTTATTTAGGAAAATAATTAAAGAAAATTTGCTACAGCCATTGATAGTTGTTCAAGTTATTGATTGACATGAATGAAAACATAAAAAGAAAACAATTAAATAATCAAATTTTGACCAAAATGTGCAAAATTTATAAATAATAAATTTGACGATATTTAACAGCAAACAGTGATAGCCCTCTTTCACAAGACACCCTACTCACCTTCAGTTCAGGAAGCTCCAGTACCTTGCCCTTTGTGAGTTTGCAGTTCCTGTCAGTATCTACAGAAGTGCTGTCTAAATTATAAAATCTCTTGTAGACACTGAAACAAATACAACATTTCTGTTACCATGGTAATGACTCGTAAACAATAAACAACAATAGGATTATCAGCATGATTACAACCATGCCAGGCTTTGTGAGCTGGCCAAAAATACTTTATTGACACAGCTCAAAGGCTTAAAAACTGTTGGTGAAACCCAAGACTTCTGAGATTCATACTCATAAACAGCAGATCTTGAAAAGCTAAGGGACACAATTCTGGACAGCAAACTGAGATGCCCAGGTTAGTTGTGTCATGTTCAGTGAATGGGCTTCTCAACCAGCCCTTAATTACTGTAGAAGATAAGGAAAGTGAAGTTTCCATTTCACCACATCTTTACGGGGGATATTGTCAACAAATGAATGACTGTCAGGAAATAACATGCGAAGACATGGTCCAGATGACTTTCTGACAAATCCTTCTGTCAAAATTGTCATATTTCCTGAGTACTGTGGATATGTGCATAAATTGGCGGTAACGGTGAAATGGAATTTCCTTTTAATACTTTTACTTTGTAATGATTTGAAACACACAAAAATATCATGAATATGTTCACCTCTTTTTTTAGTGCTAACACTACACTCACAAATATCCAAACATCAGAGCAGCTTGTATTTAGCCAGGAGCCAGACAGTCCAGAGAACAATATTGAAAGCAACGATCAACACGGTCAGGGTACACTGACACTCGATCAACATAGAACCAGCATAGGCTGCTAGGGACCTTTCCTAACCAGGAATTCCTTCGGGGAGAATCAAAACACTTACTGTAAAATTTCCTTCTTGGTGAGATAGGTTAAAGTCTGAAAAAAAAATACAAACATGTTTAATTATTTCTAAATTATGTTGTATTTCTTGGGTTGAATATAAATGATACATTATTGAATCGGTATTTGACATAGGTATGAGTAAAAAAAAGGGAGTATATTCAGGTTCTACTGAAAGTTTTAAAAGACCTTTTAACACTGCTAGTATTACATATTCGAATTGTTTTAAAGACATTGACACATTAAAACAACTCCACAAAGGTACTTAAAATATGTCTTGTTCTAAACTGTATCACAGCTCTTCAATTTGTTCATTTCACAAAATACAATCAAAATTCAAACTTCTTTCTTTACCATGACTTCCAAGTTCCATATATTCTTTTTACCTAAGAACACATCATAGAACTACAATCAACTTGAAATATATTACTTCATTATTTATTTTTTTATTTAAACAACATATATATACATTTCCCTAATACTTGTACTATTTTGGAAGCCAAAATTTGCATGGTACAGTCCATACTGTTACCATATTATAAATATGGCCAGTTTCCGTAACTGTATGGCAAAATGTAGGAAATGAATTATCAGTTTCAAGAATTGGTATGGCCAATTTCATGAATGTACATATGCATATTTTACTGACTGGGTAATCTCACATTAAATTTCATCACTTCATAGTTCTTCAACATGTTAAGTTTTTCAATGAACATATCCGTATCTATACTATTTTAGTAAAAAGCTGTTTAAATTCTAGGTAAGCTAATGTTCATAAGAATTCTGATAGAGCTTCATAACACCCAATGGATGATATTCTATATTTTTTACTCAAAACAGTTTACCTGTTTGTCATGTTATATCTCGTATGAAATAGGTTAAACATGTAAAAGTTCTGTTTATATTCATTTAGTAATTATGGTAATATAAATTCATTAAGAATTACTGCAAGAGCATAAATATGTGTTTTGTTTTCTCCTTACATCCAATTTCTAAATCTGGTGAATGGCATAAAAGAATATGGCACTATCAGGGAGATGTTTTCACCATCAGGGGTTTGAGTTCACTTCTAACACAAATATTCAGTCACAGTAACTTAAGTCTGAGTTTTGACTTAAATTCATTCGGATACTTACTCACATTTGAGAATCATGCGCATTTCCAAACAGAATGAACTGAATCATCGATATTAAACTCAAACATAGTAGACAATTTGAGTTTGGTGAATAGAATACTTAAGTTGTTTGGGCTTTTTTATTAAAAAACTGCAGCTGAGTTCAAAATTCAACTGTTTCATATTGTCACACTTAGTTTGAAATTTGAGTAAAAACTTAAGTTTGTTTTGAGAAATCAGGGCCAGAGCCACAAACATATGGAGACCAGCAGCCAGCAATCAACCGTGATCAAGGAATCTATGTACCATGTGCTTGGGACTCACTTATCTTATACATAAGCCCTCTGTTTGTATCACCGATGTTTATCCCAACCTCACCAGCCCACTGGCCTCATGTTTGTGTTGTATATCCACTGGCATCCCTTCCTCATGTTTGTACTATAGCACTGTATCACTGGCCTCCTCGTGTTTGTGTCTTCCATCTGATACTCTATACCATTTATCTACCATTTACCTGATGAAGTAGGAAGCATACACTCTAAAAAGTCATGTATTCTCAATTAAGAAGTTGACATCCATAAATCTTGCTTTTCTTATAAACTTCTAAATAGAAACATTCAAAACGGTTTAATATAATATTGTCTGATAACAATGGTTTGAGGTACATGTATTTTAAACATTTATTAATAATGATATCAAAGTATTAACATTATTCTCTGATCTGCAACATGTACATTGGGATGATTGACATTTTTCAAAAATTAGTCTGACCTACCTCTAACACCAGAAAGTGGAAAAAAGTAATCATGGTTTCTGAAAAGCATTGTTTCTATTGCTGTGCCAAATTCTGACTTCCATGACTATAGGCATAGGACACAATGATTAGGATGATGAATTCAAAGTCATGAAAAAAATGAGTGAAATGGAGTGTGTTAAGTTTTTTCGCCACATTTAACAATATCACGGTGGGGACACCAGAAATGGGCTTCACACATTGCACGCATGGAGTGAATATCGGTCGTCGCTATTTTACACCCTCTCAGATGACATGGTGCGGGACTGACTTTATCGACTTGTACACCCTGGTTGCATCTCGCGTATTACTCAAAGTGACTGTCATTGTAGGTGCGCGCCGAAAATACATGTGCGCCAGCGAGGACCGTATGTAAACAACGGAAGAGACAAGCACATGTGACAGGTTTCATTGGATAGAATAGTGAAAGATGTTTAAGTTTGATGTTGTTTAAAGCACATCCATACATTAAATAAAACTGACCGCAATTTTAGGTATTGTCATGAGTAATCTATTTTTCCAAATGCGCATATCTCAGATCAACGCCTTAGTGGTGATGCGACCATCTATGTATGCAGTTTTCACACTTTCCACGCTGGGGTGACATGTATTTTGACAGTTTTGGGCGATTTTTCAGAATATTTTGGTAAGAGATGGAAAGGTATAGTCTGCGTATGAAATGTAGACGGACATCTCAGCATTTCAGAAAAAAATACAGTGAGTGTTAGTTCAACGCCTATGCGGTGATGCGGCCGCTGTTTCCAACACACCTACGCGCACATTCGACCATGGCAGGCCTATATAAATATCATTGTGCGCGCTGGGGTGACATTTCTCCACGCTGGGGTTACATGTATTTTGGCAGTTTTGGGCGATTTTTCAGAATATTTTGGTAAGAGATGGAAAGGTATGGTCTGCATATGAAATGTAGACGGACATCTCAGCATTTCAGAAAAAAATACAGTGAGTGTTAGTTCAACGCCTATGCGGTGATGCGGCCGCTGTTTCCAACACACCTACGCGCACATTCGACCACGGCAGTCCTATATAAATATCATTGTGCGCGCTGGGGTGACATGTATTTTGACAGTTTTGGGCGATTTTTCAGAATATTTTGGTAAGAGATGGAAAGGTATAGTCTGCGTATGAAATGTAGACGGACATCTCAGCATTTCAGAAAAAAATACAGTGAGTGTTAGTTCAACGCCTATGCGGTGATACGGCCGCTGTTTCCAACACACCTACGCGCACATTCGACCACGGCAGGCCTATATAAATATCATTGTGCGCGCTGGGGTGACATGACTCCACCACGCCAGGTTTAACCAAGTTACAGTTAGTCAGTAGCCAGGTTACAGTCATTATGTGACCAAGTTACAGTTAGTCAGTAGCCAAGTTACATTCAATATGTAACCAAGTTACAGTTGGTCAGTAGCAAAGTCACATTCAATATGTAACCAAGTTACATCAGTAGTTACAGTCAACATGTAACCAAGTTACAGTTGATCAGTCATTAGCCAGGTTACAGTCGACCTGTAACAAAGTTAGCAGTTAGTCTACATGTAACCAAGTTTCAGTCAGCATGTAACCAAGTTACAGTTAGTCAGTAGCCAGGTTACAGTCAACATGTTACCAAGTTAGTCAGTAAGTTACAGCCAACATGTTACCAAGTTAGTCAGTAGCCAGGTTACAGTCTATCGAATGTAACCAAGTTTCATGTATTCAGCAGTCAGTCAGTAGCCAGGTTACAGTCACCATGTATCCAAGTTAGTCAGTAATGTGTAACAGGTTACAGTTAGTCAACATGTTACCAAATTAGTCAGTAACCAGCCAGGTTACATGTAAACATGTTACCAGTTAGTCAGTAGCCAGGTTACAGTCAACATGTAACCAAGTTACAGTCAGTCAGGTAGCCAGGTTACAGTCATTATGTGACCAAGTTACAGTTAGTCATCAGTAGCCAAGTTGCATTCAATTTCAGTAACCAGGTTACAGTTATTACAGTAGCCAGGTTACAGTCGACCTTATTAGTCAAACAGCCAACATGTTACAGTTAGCCAGGTTACAGTCTACATGTAACCAAGTTTCAGTCAGCATGTAACCAAGTTACAGTTAGTCAGTAGCCAGGTTACAGTCAACATGTTACCAAATTAGTCAGTAGCCAGGTTACAGCCAACATGTTACCAAGTTAGTCAGTAGCCAGGTTACAGCCAACATGTTACCAAGTTAGTCAGTAGCCAGGTTACAGTCACCATGTATCGAATTAATAGTCAGTCAGTAGCCAGGTTAGTCAACATGTATCCAATTAAGAGTCAGTCAGTAGCCAGGTTACAGTCAACATGTAACCAAGTTACAGTTGGTCAGTAGCCAAGTTACATTCAATATGTAACCAAGTTACAGTCAGTCAGTAGCCAGGTTACAGTCATTATGTGACCAAGTTACAGTTAATCAGTAGCCAAGTTGCATTCAATTTGTAACCAAGTTACAGTTATTCAGTAGCCAGGTTACAGTCGACCTTATTACAAAGTTAGTCAGTAGCCAGGTTACAGTCTACATGTAACCAAGTTTCAGTCAGCATGTAACCAAGTTACAGTTAGTCAGTAGCCAGGTTACAGTCAACATGTTACCAAATTAGTCAGTAGCCAGGTTACAGCCAACATGTTACCAACTTAGTCAGTAGCCAGGTTACAGCCAACATGTTACCAAGTTAGTCAGTAGCCAGGTTACAGTCACCATGTATCGAATTAATAGTCAGTCAGTAGCCAGGTTAGTCAACATGTATCCAATTAACAGTCAGTCAGTAGCCAGGTTACAGTCAACATGTAAGCCAAGTTACAGTTGGTCAGTAGCCAAGTTACATTCAATATGTAACCAAGTTACAGTCAGTCAGTAGCCAGGTTACAGTCATTATGTGACCAAGTTACAGTTAGTCAGTAGCCAAGTTACATTCAATATGTAACCAAGTTACAGTTAATCAGTAGCCAAGTTGCATTCAATTTGTAACCAAGTTACAGTTAGTCAGTAGCCAGGTTATAGTCAACATGTAACCAAGTTACATTTAGTCAGTAGCCAGGTTACATTCAATATGTAACCAAATTACAGTTAGTCAGTAGCCAAGTTGCATTCAATATGTAACCAAGTTACAGTTAGTCAGTAGCCAGGTTAGAGCCAACATGTTACGAAGTTAGTCAGTAGCCAAGTTACAGTCAGCATGTAATCAAGTTACAGTCGGTAGCCAGGTTACATTCAACATGCAACCAAGTTACAGTCAGTAGCCAGGTTACAGTCAACATGTAACCTAGTTACCGTTAGTCAGTAGCCAGGTTACAGTCAACATGTAACCAAGTTACAGTTAGTAGACATCCCGGATGTTGACAAGTTGGATGAGTCCATTTTGCATTCAATAATGACTGGAATAAGTTAGGCCTACGGTATTTGTTCCTGTTCGATGGAATATTTGCCGTATGTGCGGAATTTTTATTCGTGTCATCCATTCTCAATTTCACGGCATTTATTCCGAACGGGAACATTTACTACTCGGAACTAAATCATGTTTACACACGGATGCCCCCGCTGCTGTAGGAAGAGTTTACACATTCAGGGTCCCATTGAAGTACTTGAAAACACTAAAAACAATGTGTTGAGGGGTTAGATAACACAGTTTATTATCATATAAAGATCAATAATTTAACAAAATTCACAAACAAGTTCAATAAACATCTATGCAACTATGAGATGCACACCTTTGGAGTCCCAATGAAACACACGTATAAGCTCTATCACTTCTGAGGAGCAGTTTTTGTGGAGAAGTGGATAGACTTCATCCCCTTTTTCATTATGATCAGAGAGAAATTGAACAAACTTTATCTAAGTGCAAATGTCTCTAAACATACAAAAAAATTATAAAATACAAAATAAAATATGAGATGCACACCTTTAGAGACTCTATAAAAGACATATGTAAGCTAAATGAGTTTTATTATATAGAACAAACTTTATGGATAACAACTTCTTCAGATTCTTGTACCGTTGTCAAGCATGCTTTGTCAAGCAAAGTTTGTTCTATATTGTACTTCCCAACTTCTAAAATGCCACTGAAAGAAGTTAAATGAGTTTTGTGCAGTGGGTTTTGAGGAGAAGTGGATAAAGTACACCCCCTGTTGTATGGGACGAACAGGATGAATAGAACCAAATTCAACTTAGTTCAAACATCTATAGAAGTGACAAAATTAAGAAATTGAAAGAACAAGGTATGAGATGCACACCTTAAGAGTCCCTACGAAAGACATTTATAAGTTCATTGAATCCTGTTAAGCAGTTTTTGTGGAGAAGTGGATCGACTTCATCCCCTATAACACTATCATCATTGAGAAATTCAACAAAATGTACTTAAGTTAAAATGTCTCCAAACATACAAAAAAACCCTATAAAATACAAAATCAAAATATGAGATGCACACCTTTAGAGACTCTATAAGGCACATGTGTGATCTAAATGAATTCCAAAAAGTAGTTTTTGAGGAGAGGAGGATAACGTACACCCCTGTTGGATGGAACGAACAGGATGAATAGAACCAAATTCAACTAAGTTCAAACATCTATAGAAGTGAACAAATCAAGAAATTGAAAGAACAAGGTATGAGATGCACCTTTAGAGTTCAAATGAAACGCACGTAGAATCTCAATCAATTCTGCTGAGCAGCGTTTGTGGAGAAGTGGATAGACTTCATCCCTTATAACACTATCATCATTGAGAAATTCAACAAAATGTACTTAAGTTAAAATGTCTCCAAACATACAAAAAAAATATGAAAAACAAAACAAAATATGAGATGCACACCTTTAGAGACTCTATAAGGCACATGTGTGATCTAAATGAATTCCAAAAAGTAGTTTTTGAGGAGAGGAGGATAACGTACACCCCTGTTGGATGGAACGAACAGGCTGAATAGAACAAATTTCAATTAAGATCAAACATTTGTAAAAGTGACAAAATTAAGAAATTGCATAAAAAAATATGAAATGCACACCTTAAGAGTCCCTACGAAAGACATTTATAAGTTCATTGAATCCTGTTAAGCAGTTTTTGTGGAGAAGTGGATCGACTTCGTCCCCTATAACACTATCATCATTGAGAAATTCAACAAAATGTACTTAAGTTAAGATGTCTCCAAACATACAAAAAAACTTTATAAAATACAAAATCAAAATATGAGATGCACACCTTTAGAGACTCTATAAGGCACATGTGTGATCTAAATGAGTTTTAAGCAGTGTTTTTTTAGAAGTGGATAAAGTACACCCCCTGTTGTATGGGACGAACAGGATGAATAGAACCAAATTCAACTAAGTTCAAACATCTATAGAAGTGACAAAATTAAGAAATTGAAAGAACAAGGTATGAGATGCACCTTTAGAGTTCAAATGAAACGCACGTAGAATCTCAATCAATTCTGTTGAGCAGCGTTTGTGGAGAAGTGGATAGACTTCATCCCCTATAACACTATCATCATTGAGAAATTCAACAAAATGTACTTAAGTTAAAATGTCTCCAAACATACAATTTTTTTTATAAAATACAAAAACAAAATATGAGATGCACACCTTTAGAGACTCTATAAAAGACATATGTAAGCTAAATGAGTTTTGTGCAGTGGGTTTTGAGGAGAAGTGGATAAAGTACACCCCCTGTTGTATGGGACGAACAGGATGAATAGAACCAAATTCAACTTAGTTCAAACATCTATAGAAGTGACAAAATTAAGAAATTGAAAGAACAAGGTATGAGATGCACACCTTTAGAGTCCCTACGAAAGACATTTATGAATGAATGAATGAATGTCTTTATTTCCTCCAAAAGTATATTCGAAGATTACATAAACAAACATCAGTTCAGTTACATATATCTACATATGATATGTACAAAGCACGGATATTTACAACAATGATAGTTCAGAAAGTATACATCAAGGAATTCTTTAAAGAATAGATATAGTTTGAAAAATGTAGTATGATCGTTTGCCATGCTGTTTCATGAAGGCTAGGGATGTGAAGTTTTGCACCACAAAACAGTACAAGGGCATCTTCATCATCAAGCATTTCAATTAAGACATATAATTCTACGTCCAGTAGGTCAAGTAGCGTCATATAAAAGTTATTTCTTTGGTTCATTACAGATTCACAATGCAAAATGATGTGGGCATCGTGGTCATAGCAGTACTTATTACAAAGCATACATTCTTTTGAGAATTTGGCTTTAGAACCGACTAGTACAGCAAGTTGTATATTGTCTTTATATTCTGGGTACAGATACATTAGAGTGTAAAGTCTATGTAGACTCAGTGTTTGATGGATTACAGCATATCTGGACATATGTTCTCTAATGGAGAGTCTCAATTTCCATTGAGCCTCTTCATAAGAGAAGACAGAGCTTATAACTATTTTGCGCCAAACTGTCTTTGACGGAAAAATACCAGTTTGCACGTAAGTTGATACATAATCCAGTAGGTTATTACTTCCGTGCTATACATAACAGAGTGTTGCAAATACTCGTAAGAGTCCCTACGAAAGACATTTATAAGTTCATTGAATCCTGTTAAGCAGTTTTTGTGGAGAAGTGGATCGACTTCATCCCCTATAACACTATCATCATTGAGAAATTCAACAAAATGTACTTAAGTTAAAATGTCTCCAAACATACAAAAAAAATTATAAAATACAAAATCAAAATATGAGATGCACACCTTTAGAGACTCTATAAGGCACATGTGTGATCTAAATGAGTTTTGTGCAGTGGTTTTGTAGAAGTGGATAAAGTACACCCCCTGTTGTATGGGACGAACAGGATGAATAGAACCAAATTCAACTAAGTTCAAACATCTATAGAAGTGAACAAATCAAGAAATTGAAAGAACAAGGTATGAGATGCACCTTTAGAGTTCAAATGAAACGCACGTAGAATCTCAATCAATTCTGTTGAGCAGCGTTTGTGGAGAAGTGGATAGACTTCATCCCTTATAACACTATCATCAATGAGAAATTCAACAAAATGTACTTAAGTTAAAATGTCTCCAAACATACAAAAAAAATATGAAAAACAAAACAAAATATGAGATGCACACCTTTAGAGACTCTATAAGGCACATGTATGATCTAAATGAATTTTAAAAAGTAGTTTTTGAGGAGATGTGCATAATAATAAATAGAAACATCAGCTGAAAACAGTTTATCTGTAGGCATGTGATAATGCTTGGGCAAATGACCTTTTCAGCTGATATTTCCCTTTATCATTAAGGTGTAATCCGTCCGAACAATATAAATAGTGCTTTGGTTCACCTGTTCCAAAATATAAAAAATCTTTTAGATGTTCGCACATTCTTACATCCGAGAACAGTGCACACATGCCTTATTATATCATTCGCACGGATTACCACCCCCCGTGTTTTGCTGAAATCCCTGGTGCGTGGAATGATATCACAACATATTATCACAGCACCAGGGTTCAGCGATTTTATAGACTTTATTAAATTGAAATATTGAGCTTGAAAATGATCAGCATTAAATGATAAAATATTGTTTGTTCCTACATGTAACAAAATGGCTTGATAATTTCTGAGACACATATTGTCTAATAATATTGTCTGTAAAGTGGCTCCAGGATGGGCAATTATTTCGCAGTTGGGAATTCCTCTAATTCCCCGGGAGAGGGAATCCCCAAGGATAAGTCTCTGACCTGAAATATAAAGCAAATATATATGCACGGCAAGTGAATTTCTCTAAAAGACCAATTTGGGATGCTCGTTAAAATAATGAATTACTTTTAACACCCAGTTGTTGGATATTGCAATGTAACACAAAAACTTAACACTGTTCTATTTACGACTGGTTAACTTACCGTTTTTGTGTTTGTTGTCAGTTTGTCGCGACCTGTTTGTCCGATGGGCGGAGGTTCGGATCTGGCTTGGAACTGAGGTTATAAAAGCTCTATATTAAGTTATGAAAACAATACATACATACATATGTATACATACATACATACATACATACATACATACATACATACATACATACATACATACATACATACATACATACATACATACATACATACATACATACATACATACATACATACATACATACATACATACATACATACATACATACATACAAAACATACATACATACAAACATACAAACATACATACATACATACAAACATACATACACACACACACACACACACATACATACATACGTACATACGTTGCATTTTCGCTCAAGGCCCAAAATCCCAAGTGTGGAAAGCTATGCAGATGGATCGGGTGAAGTATCAAATAAAGCAGCATCAACGCAGAAAGACTTAAGAAAACAATTTGGTATCCAATGCTATCCTAGGATTTCTACATCATATTGATGTCTATGTAATTTTAAAATGACACAGTTAGTCTTGTGTGACAGCTGACGCTAAGAATTGTCAAGACAATATGTAATAACTGCCAAGTACATGTATGATATAAATAAGATGGAAGTACCTATTGTGTCTTGGGGCCTGCATATGCCCAGAACAATCTTCTTTATCACTTGTACTGAAGTTTGTGGGCGCACTGCAAATATAAATGACAGGCATTCATCATTGCACAAGGACATCAACACAAGGACATATTACCCGATACTTTAGAGGGATTACTAAGTACATCGAAATTTCGATTTTTAACTATCTACATCAGGAGCGGTCATTGTGTGACTTTTGAAATGGAAGAAACATAAGTGTGTTACCTCCATGATGGTCCTTAAGCTTTTTGACCGGCGGCTCATCTGAAATCATCAAACATATTCTGTAAAAATGTTCAAAATGTTGACAATTATACATATATATATAGAAATTGGATGTACTGTAATATGTACTGAAATATTGTAAACATACATGTGTCATTAGATGATTTATACAGCACATTCATACATGCATCTTTAAGTGAAAATGGTCTAAATGCAATAGTAGCAACACACACAAAGAATGCCACCAAAAACCGTTAGATACCTACTCCAATTCTGGAAAGTACCCGGTGATTAAATATATAGATCTTGCATTAGTTTTTAATCTTGACAGATGTGGAAGTAACCAGATTTTTAGTATTACACTACAAGACGAATTCAAGACGTTTTATTCATACTTACTATGCAAATCGGCGTCTAGTTCCTGAACTTCAGATAAAGGCACTGGAAGAACTGTAATGAGAGATATTAGTGTTATATGAGCAGGTACACATTGTCACAATTATGGGATGAATTGCCTTGCTTTGGTAAGCTCGCATCAGGGGGATATATAATTTTATTTTATTTTGAAGATCGATAAGCTCGCTACCGGCTATGACATGCAAACAAAATAGCGTCTGCCTCTCAACTGGATTTGTAAAATCAGTGAAACACATTCTGACAAGCTTAAAACAGCTGTAAAAATGGTTAACGATGTTTCAGTTGAGTATGCAAACGACTCAATGTATAAAATACTTTACTTAAAGCAGTGAAAGTCGGTAAAAAAAATAAGCACATAGTGAACTCAACAACAGGTAATCGAACGGCTATCGAACTCCGTGTACTGCACGCGTCATATTATGACGTCATACGTTTGTTAGTGATGCAGTTTTTCGGCGGAGAGTTTGATGGTTACCGTGGCAGCGGGTAATATTTTTTTCCAATTCTCACCCTCCTGGGTGGGGGTAACACGGAAACTTGTTAAAGCGTCATTGACCAATGAAATTAAAGTTAAACATGCCTTCATACATGAAGGTAAGATAATGGGGTGAACTGTAATATGTGTTAAAATATTGTAACTGAAATATTCACCCAAGTCCTTCAAGATGACGTTCCTGGTGTCCTGAGTGTTAGGAATGACTGAAATGTTGGAAGCAGACGCCGTACAGTAAAAGATAAATTTGTCATGAAATGATTTAAATGCAAATTAAAACAAGTATCTTGAAGTGAAAATAGTTTAAATGCAATAGACAATAGTAGTAACAAAAAGAACAATAGTACCACCACAAATGTTTGAAAGCTACTCCAATTCTGGAAATTACTGACAGGTAAAGTGTTGTCATCACGTGAACTGAGGTTGTGCTGGCGACCAGATGACTTTCGGACGAACAATGTTTCTGTGTAATGTTTTGTACATTACAAATATTATTTCTGTATACATACGGAGTGTTTTTTTTAAGCTAGGCACATATGTTGTCGAACAGTCAAAAGCATATATAACTATATGTACATATATCTATATCTAAACATAATATATCTGTATGTGTATATGTGTACATACCGGTATATCTGAGAAGCAGTGTGTTCGACTCTTTGAACATGTGGAACTTTAGTATTTGTTGTCGTTAACAATGATGTTAACGTGGTAATATATATATGTATATGGGATGTACTGTAATATGTACTAAAATATTGTAAACATACATGTGTCATTAGATGATTTATACAGCACATTCATACATGCATCATTAAGTGAAAATGGTCTAAATGCAATAGTAGCAACACAAAGAATGCCACCAAAAACCGTTAGATACCTACTCCAATTCTGGAAAGTACCCGGTGATTAAATATATAGATCTTGCATTAGTTTTTTAATCTTGACAGATGTGGAAGTAACCAGATTTTTAGTATTACACTACAAGACGAATTCAATACGTTTTATTCATACTTACTATGCAAATCGGTGTCTAGTTCCTGAACTTCAGATGAAGGCAGTGGAAGAACTGTAATGACAGATATTAGTGTTATATGAGCAGGTACACATTGCCACAATTATGGGATGAATTCCCATGCTTTGGTAAGCTCGTATCAAAGCAGAACTGCGGAATCTCTTCAAAATGTCCTCTTTTGGAATTATCGTGCTTGTTCATTATTAGCATCAAATGTAGTGTTGTTGCATTGTCCGGGTTTCGTTCGTATTTGTGCGTGCTTCCAAAATGTATACATTACGTTATCATGATGAATGAATGACCTCAGGGATCGATATCAGTAACAATTACAAAGGCGCATACATACGCCTATTTAATGAGGGGCGAGGTCTGTGGGTTAAAAGAACGTCAATTATCTGAGGGTTGATGCATTACGTACTGTAATATGTACTAAAATATTGTAAACATACATGTGTCATTAGATGATTTATACAGCACATTCATACATGCATCATTAAGTGAAAATGGTCTAAATGCAATAGTAGCAACACAAACAATGCCACCAAAAACCGTTAGATACCTACTCCAATTCTGGAAAGTACCCGGTGATTGAATAAATAGATCTTGCATTAGTTTTTAATCTTGACAGATGTGGAAGTAACCAGATTATTAGTATTACACTACAAGACGTTTTATTCATACTTACTATGCAAATCGGTGTCTAGTTCCTGAACTTCAGATGAAGGCAGTGGAAGTACTGTAATGACAGATATTAGTGTTATATGAGCAGGTACACATTGCCACAATTATGGGATGAATTCCCATGCTTTGGTAAGCTCGTATCAAGGCAGAACTGCGGAATCTCTTCAAAATGTCCTCTTTTGGAATTATCGTGCTTGTTCATTATTAGCATCAAATGTAGTGTTGTTGCATTGTCCGGGTTTCGTTCGTATTTGTGCGTGCTTCCAAAATGTATACATTACGTTATCATGATGAATGAATGACCTCAGGGATCGATATCAGTAACAATTACAAAGGCGCATACATACGCCTATTTAATGAGGGGCGAGGTCTGTGGGTTAAAAGAACGTCAATTATCTGAGGGTTGATGCATTACGTACTGTAATATGTACTAAAATATTGTAAACATACATGTGTCATTAGATGATTTATACAGCACATTCATACATGCATCATTAAGTGAAAATGGTCTAAATGCAATAGTAGCAACACAAAGAATGCCACCAAAAACCGTTAGATACCTACTCCAATTCTGGAAAGTACCCGGTGATTAAATATATAGATCTTGCATTAGTTTTTAATCTTGACAGATGTGGAAGTAACCAGATTTTTAGTATTACACTACAAGACGAATTCAATACGTTTTATTCATACTTACTATGCAAATCGGTGTCTAGTTCCTGAACTTCAGATGAAGGCAGTGGAAGAACTGTAATGACAGATATTAGTGTTATATGAGCAGGTACACATTGCCACAATTATGGGATGAATTCCCATGCTTTGGTAAGCTCGTATCAAAGCAGAACTGCGGAATCTCTTCAAAATGTCCTCTTTTGGAATTATCGTGCTTGTTCATTATTAGCATCAAATGTAGTGTTGTTGCATTGTCCGGGTTTCGTTCGTATTTGTGCGTGCTTCCAAAATGTATACATTACGTTATCATGATGAATGAATGACCTCAGGGATCGATATCAGTAACAATTACAAAGGCGCATACATACGCCTATTTAATGAGGGGCGAGGTCTGTGGGTTAAAAGAACGTCAATTATCTGAGGGTTGATGCATTACGTACTGTAATATGTACTAAAATATTGTAAACATACATGTGTCATTAGATGATTTATACAGCACATTCATACATGCATCATTAAGTGAAAATGGTCTAAATGCAATAGTAGCAACACAAAGAATGCCACCAAAAACCGTTAGATACCCACTCCAATTCTGGAAAGTACCCGGTGATTGAATAAATAGATCTTGCATTAGTTTTTAATCTTGACAGATGTGGAAGTAACCAGATTATTAGTATTACACTACAAGACGTTTTATTCATACTTACTATGCAAATCGGTGTCTAGTTCCTGAACTTCAGATGAAGGCAGTGGAAGAACTGTAATGACAGATATTAGTGTTATATGAGCAGGTACACATTGCCACAATTATGGGATGAATTCCCATGCTTTGGTAAGCTCGTATCAAAGCAGAACTGCGGAATCTCTTCAAAATGTCCTCTTTTGGAATTATCGTGCTTGTTCATTATTAGCATCAAATGTAGTGTTGTTGCATTGTCCGGGTTTCGTTCGTATTTGTGTGTGCTTCCAAAATGTATACATTACGTTATCATGATGAATGAATGACCTCAGGGATCGATATCAGTAACAATTACAAAGGCGCATACATACACCTATTTAATGAGGGGCGAGGTCTGTGGGTTAAAAGAACGTCGATTATCTGAGGGTTGATGCATTACGTATATAAGCATCAAACATATATGGAAAAAATATCATTGTGAAATATGTTCTTGACGTACAAAGTACTCTAAACGTACTCTAGTTTGGTTTGGCTAAGTTGTTGTTTAACGCCACACTCAGCAATATCAAGCTATACGTCGGCGGAAAAGCATTGGTGGGCGGATTCTGTTTAACGCCGGAGTACACAGTGATGCCACATACGTTAATACAGCATTTAGTTCTGTACCGTGTCACAAAGTAAACATATAATATAAGTCATGATGTGAGATACAGAAAAACATACACTTTGCAACCATTACTGGCTTACGAGACACGACAAAATATATAATGTATATGTATATGAGACTATTTTATAAAAATCACACGTAAAACGAATTACCCACACATTTGGCAAAGCTTAAAACAATATAATTCACAATACCAGTACAGTGAGGAGAAATACATTGTAGTTAATACATTTGTATCGTTATGAATCACATTTTTTGTGACCGTTATAACATTAAATTAAACTATATACCTTTCCCTGAGTAGAAGGACCAGGCTTGTGTAAGCTCATCAACTGTCGAGGTGCTCCCAAACTTGTGGCAGCCGTCACTACGCGAGGGAACAAATTCTCCTATGCTGTGTAGTTTAACACTACCATCGTCAAGGGTTATCTGCAAAAGTTGTGATTTCATGCTACATATGTTTATAATGTTATGTGAAAGGTGGTAGTGAAGTGTCATCGGGTGTGATATAACTGACCCTATCGCCTCAACCGTTGAATTTCTGAAATCTTCCATTTCATACTCTACAAAAACTGGACACAGTGTCACTCCCTTTTCCCTCATTAAATGTGCAAATACTTCCACTTTCACTAAACGCAATAGCAGTTAGAATCCCGGTTATCACAGACTGATTTGTCACTGACAGACTTAAAAGTTACAAGTCCAATATCGCTTACTGCTACGAAAAACAAGATTACACTTGGAGGAAAGGTAAACAAGAACCATTCCATTGCATATCCAATCAAAATTGAATAGCCATTACAAACCGTTACATATTCCATATTTCAGCTAAACTAAAATTTCCCTACACTGTACGGCAATATCATTATTTTGATTCAGTGTACTTTGTTTATCACAGATTATGACTTTATTAGAAGTCACATTGGTATCTTTGAATTGGTATCTCAGAAAATTGTGCTTTGGGCCCAACATTATTAAATGGAAAAACATATTGATGCAAAATGCTTCTTCCTGCGTAATCCAAAACGGTCATCTCTCCTCTTTCTTTTCTAATGATGTAGACAAGGAGACCAAGTTTCTCCGTATCTATTCATTCTGGTAGCTGAGATCCTCGGTATCATGATGAGGGATAATATGGTAAATCAGTGGTATAAAACTGGATAATGAGGAATGTAATGGAGATGATACTCAATTATACTTAGACGGTTCTGAAGAAAGTTTGAAAACAACTTTAGAAAATTTACAAAAAAATTACAGCATGTCTGGACTTAAGATTCATGCGGAGAAAACTAAACCAATTTGGATAGGCTCTAAAATTGGAAGCTAAGTATTACTGTGCCCGGAAAATAGTTAAGACTGGCAGGAAAATGACTTTAACATTCTTGGCATATATATCAATCCTAATTTGGAAAAATTATGGGTAATTAATACTAGAAAAAGACTAGAAACAATTAATAGAATTCTTGCAAGTTGGAAAAAGAGGAAACTAACACTACAAGGGAAAATTACAGTTTTGAAAACATTAGCACTATCAAAATCCAAGTATGTTTCTATTCAAAGAGATATTTATTCTTGGAGCACACATTGATAAACATCTAATGGTTGACAATCCATTTTGGAGTGAAGTTTTAGCTATATCGAGTAACTATTACAAACAACAACATGTAGTTAATATTAATCAAGTAGAAGAAATATTGACTGAACCTTTGTGGATGAATCACCAGTGTAGAAATAGTAATCTTTATATTAAAAATTGGTTCGATGGAGGTATTCATATAATAGGAGACATTTGGGGAGAAAATGTTTTTTTTGTCTTTCAATGAATTAAAAAACAATTATCGCATTATAGGAACTGTTTTTTGAGTACAATAAACTTATTTTGAATATTCCAAAAACCTGGAAAACCACTCTTTCCTCTCATGCAATTAACACTCAAAACCTCTCATTAAACTCAACTCTTCAAGATTTGCTTACTAAAAAGAAAGGTGGTAGGAATTATTATGACAAAATGATAGCTTGTAACACTCTCCCCAAGGTGTGTCATAAATGGCAGAAAGAACTGGACAGAGATATTTCATGGAATACTGTTTTTACAAAATATAGAAATTGTACCAAGGATGTGAAACTCTTAGATAGCGTAATGAAGACGTTTTTTTAAAGACATTTAAAAGTTGGACGAACATGAATACATGACACTTTTATGGATGAATGTTATCCGTTTACTAATAATATAAAGCTATCCAACATGTGTCTCCGAATAATTCTTCCTTAAAGTTGTATTTTTTAATGACTCTCTCTTTTCAGATTTATTAAAATTAACATGTTTCTATCAACGTGTTTTAAGACAAAATTAAAAAGTTATGTGCGCTTACTCCTCCGGTGAATGCTATGCTTTACAATATCATCTCCCTATCAAAATCTGTTAAATAACACTGTGAGTACGAGCAATTGATCAACTTTACCTTCACCACATTATTGTCGGCAGTCTTCTCCATGTCCATTACTTGTCCTCTACAGCCCTTCTTCGTATACAAACACAACTTGTTGCAGCTCACTTCTACCAACCACCACGGGGAAAAGATAGGTGCCATAGCAGCAGTAGTTCGAATGTACTCAATTGGAAATGAACGTCTGATAAGCGAATGAAGCAGTGATAAAAACAAAGGCTTATGGGGATATATATTGGTAACAAAGCTTGCCAGCGATTGGCTTACTCATTTGAAAGGCGGAGCCTTAGTGCCCTGTACACGTACTCAAGCTCCTTTACTGGTGAATCTTGGGATACTGTAATGACTTCAATCAATTACGTAATGAAACATACAAACATACATACATATCATAAGAATACATAGATTCCGAAAAGGTTCCTTTAACTACTGTATAAAAGGTTTCACATCCAAAAACTAACTGACACATTTTCATGAATGTAGGTTAGGACTATCCACGGAACAACCAGTACTTTTGTAGATGTGTAGCAATGTTAAAGCACTTTCGTCTAATCATGTACAACATCCCTACAAAGGAAGCATACTACTACTGCACTACTGTGGTTTTTGTTTCTGTTTCTACGTGTATTCGAGGTTACTCCACATGGGAACTTAGGCAACTGTGCTGTGGAGACGTGATTGCTAGTCATTAAGTTACCCACTCATTTCACAGCCACACATAAACATGTTTAAAGCCAGGTTAGATATCATATTTTTTACACTGAAAAAAATGAAAACAAAATCAATGCTTGATAAAAATGATCATGTTAAAGAATGTGTATAATCATTAACGGAATATACATGTAATTTAATTAGAAAATGTTTATGACGGAATGCATATCCTGGTCTGGCAAATGTCAGACTTGTCTCCTAAAAATGTATGTCATTGGTACGGAGTGGATTCTCATTGAATTTGAATACTGATTGAGATAGATGGGGAGTTCATTATGCTAAGGACGTATCTATTGAATGTCAGATTTACTGTGTTAGGCGAGGGAACGTGGGTGTCAATGTATATACTCAACATGACCAACACCCGATGTTCAATGCACACAAGTTTCTAAAGGAATAATCATTAGCCTATTTTAATAATTGATAGATTATATGAAATACGAACAAGTTCCCCCTCTAAAAGACCGATGTGGTGTACTTTATGCTTATCTATAATTGCCAACTATCCGGATAGAATTAATATACTTACGCGGTATCATTCAGTACAGCCCTGAGAAAACTAACGCGGCTGCATGGAAGGCAGAGGTCCTGAGACAGAGGGACTTTCTTAGGTTATTAAATGGTTTATTGAACACAGTGGTCTCAGGATACTCTTATGAGGCACAAACTATGTGCAGATATTCAAATTTACGAACAATCCATATATGCAAGGGGTGAAATTGTACGAAACGCATTTTATTTTGCCATGGTTTACTGGATTATGAACGATTGAGTCCTGGCGGTTACATTGTGTAGGTTGCACATTTGAGGTGTCGATACTGCTGTTATACATCGATCTTAAACATGAAAAAGCTATTTTCTCAGATAAGTGCAAAACAGGGAAGCTGAAAGTTAATAAACCAAGGTTGCAATATTTTCTAGTTGAAGTTGGTAAAATTTCCCTTATTCAAACTTTTCACGAAGTTATTTTGGTGGTAAAAGAATATATTTATCTTGGTATTTAGTTTAAGAATAATGGATGTTTTGTAAATGCATTAAGAGATTACATGCTCAAGCACCAAGAGCCGCGTATACAGTACTAAGAAAAGAGTGTTACAGGTGTTTATAAATCACATGGTACACGACAAGCTTGGCTGATATCCGCTAAATATTTCTAAAAAATATAATGTAAAATACGCCCTCTCCCATGTAGTACCCTGAAGTCCACCTTTCCTGACTTGAAGTTTAGCCTATGTACAGCAATAGGAAATATCCTACGGGGTACGGGCTTATATTATGTGGATATCTCAAAATATCGTTTCTCCAGATGTTTAAAAAAGGACTGTCAAAAGGGTTCTTATTGCTCTGGTTTATCAATTCGGACTGCAACAGTAATCTTCTTATATATCTTAATAACCATTACTGTTGCAGTCCGAATTGATAAAACTAATGAATACGAACCCTTTTGACAGCAGTTTTTAAAAATATTTGGAGTTACAATATTTTGATTGTATATATATATATATAGTATAATCGTAGTTATTTTCGCGCTTTTAGCGCATAAAGATTGTGCGTAAATAATCGTATCAAGCGAAATATTAATGGTCAAGTCATGACAAATACTCAAGTGGGGACAAGATGCAATTTATAAACAACAAACACTACTTTATGATTTCTATGTTTAATTATCGTAAGTACTATAGAATACACTCTTACTGAGTTCGTTGTCAGTTGATCTCGCATATGGGACTGGTGTTGTCATGTTGACACAAGTATAATCCCACCTCTCTCTCTGATTGTTTTAGTAAACACAATTCAACTGTGGCGGCTAGCTTTGATAATTGAATGTCTATCTGTTGTGATACCATCACTCAGGCGTTTGAAATGCGCGAAGAAACAACAGTAGTTTTTAAAATATTTGGGGTTACAATATTTTGATTGTATATATATACTAGTAGTCGTGTGTCATTGTAGTGTCTACACGTAAGTTGTTTTTTTTCTAGCTGTAATTATACACAGTTGCAATTTCATATCCTCATATACTTAGCTGAACAGTACAAACTGGAGGACATGTTAGATTGTCTTCCTGGTCATGAATAATTAGCAGGGATGGTAATATGCGATGACAATGTGTTTACACTGGTCCAGGATGAGCAAACATGGCGAGAAGGACCCATGGCCACCTACAGCGAGTTGTAGGGAAAAGAAAATATCATAAGTGCTTGGTTATCTGATTTGTCAACTAATACGATCTTATCTTTACAAACTGATGAGGGAGACCCCCTGTCTCCCCCCAAACACGTGGCGGTTACGCGTTAATACCCTCTCAGTGCCAGAAGATGGCTTAACGTGCATCGTGACACTTTCCGCATAGCCCGGGTTGATGGTCTTCACCTGGCAATAGTCATCTGGAAGCAATTAACAATTGTCTTACTTGTCACTGTTTATTATCCGAAAGCATCAACCTACAAAATCAGCAATGTGACGTGTGGTTAGAATACATTTTTTCACCCACATATTCTATGTAACAAATTTATATTTCTGAAACTAACATTTAATCTACGAGTTTACACCGAACTAAAGATCTCCCATAAAAAAATCGAATCTGGTTAACAATACATGTATTAAGAATTTCTAATCATAGATTACCCATCGAAACGGGACGATGGTTTAATATTTATCTGGAAATCAGAACATGTACCATTTGTAAAAATAATGTTATGTGTGACTAAAAACAAGTTATTTTATAATGTACACATCTTAATGTTGAACGTAAGAAGATACTTCCATCTTATTTTTGCAACAACCCACATATGGACAAATTTATCCTACTTATGAAATTAGATTATACCCCACTCCTATTGAAACTTTCACTGTTTACTAAAACTGTTCTTAGTCATTTCTAAATCAGTATACCTACTCATATGTTATTGTATTGTAAACGGTTGTATGTTCTCTATCTATATATGTATAATTTACGAGAATAAAATTCTGTTCTGTTCTGTTTAGTAAGAAATAATGAAATTTGACACGTACGTACATATTGTATCACATTTGTTGTTGTTATTCATCCGGTTCATATCGTAAATTATCTGTGTGTTCTCTTTGTCCTTGGGAGTGGGAGTCAAGTAAGCCTAATGCGCATGCGTAATATATGCATATTCATATGTGTAGTAACATATTGGTACAATGATTCATATCTGTGGGGACAATATAGAAGTTCTCAAATTCATTGCATGATGTAGATACATTGATACATTTCTAATAATGCTTTCATGTTTATTTGACATTAGGTAAATAAACTGGTCTATAGAAATCGTCCCGACATCGATATATTGTTTTCTAATGTGTGAAAGTGATCGGCAACCCAAAAGAAAATGGTATTCATCCTCTATATCTCCCGATTTACATTATTTACACAGTCTGTTTTTTCGCTCGATACCGTTCATCCTACCAATTTCTATTTCTAGTGAGAGTGTTCCGCAACGAAAGTTTGCCAAAATACTCCTGAATTTATTTACTAGTATTTGTATTGAATTGAAATACTCTTCAGTTTCAAATTTATACTTAAACAATTTGTATCCATGCAGTTTAGATGTACTATTTATTGATTTAAAACCACTCTTATATGAATACATATTTCATTCTTTGTTTGAATTCCTGGAGAAATAAGCCTATGTTTTGCACCCCTTGATTTACCCATACATACATAAATCCATTAGAGCATAAAATGTTTCTCACCTTGGTAACCCAGTTTACTTTTCCGTTAGTATCATAAAGAAGTGATATTCTGTAACATTTTTTGGCATATCTATGGTCAGGCATCCTGTTTATTTTAAGCCAGAATTTAATGACTCTTACTAAAGTGTTAACAAATAGAGGGATGCGGCCACATTCACCAAGGACAGCATAATATGGTGTCTTAACTGCCAGTTGTAAATATCTCTTACAAGCTGTTAACTGAATTCTTTCTAATTCATAATCGTATTGCTTATGTACCCAGATTTCACATCCGTTGGTATCAAAAATATGGAAGAATATCTTGCTATTTATAGTGCAGTTCATATTCAATGTCTGTAGAACACTATTTAGAGCTCGCTTCCCTTCCTGGGCTCTTCTACTAATAGCGTATTTCCATGATAACTGAGGAGTGAAATATATACCAAGGTATTTATAATTATTCACAACTTTTAACTCGACTCCTTCAAAGTTCCATTTCTCATTTGTACCTAACACATCTCCCTTTATGAATACCATTATATTTAATTTTGCCATATTAACTTTCAATCCAAATTCGATCGAAAATGAAGAAAGAATGTTTAACTGTTTTTGGAGGTCCTTACCCACATTAGAAAACAGCACAGTGTCGTGAGCAAAAGAAGTAAATATATATGTACAAGATCCGGCATTAGTTGTAGCCCACAGCAGTCTGAACATTCAATACTAGTTGCTAATTCGTTTATGTATATTGAAAATATCAAAGGGCTCATAATGCATCCCTGTTTTAAACCGACATGACATTTGAAGAATTCTGAATACGTGCTGTTATTTCTTACACAAGCAGAGACATCATTATACAGATTATGTATTATTTGAAATAACTTGCCTTTTATTCCGATGCGATTGAATGATTTCCACAGTTTTGGTGTCCTTACCGTATCAAAAGCCTTCTTAAAGTCTATGATCGCTGCATATAATTTCCCTCTTTTCTTCGTTATTTGTTTCTCTATCAATGCACTCAAAATAAATATGTTGTCAATAGTAGAGTACTCATGTCTAAATCCACCTTGTGATTCAACAATTTTATCAAATATCTCTGTTCACATTCTTAGTCGGATACATATGATTGAAGTAAATATTTTATTAAATATGCTTAAAAGTGATATCCCTCGATAGCTGTTTGGATCATTGACGGTCGACTCTTATGTAATGGAATAATAATAGACTTCGACCATTCATATAATATGCATCCCATGTCAAAAGTCTTGTTGAATAACTTACGGAGAGTTGGGGTTAAGACACCAGCACCATGCATGAAAAAATCAGCAATTAATTTATCATGACCATCTTACTTATTCCTCTTCAAACCATTGAGGACCCGTGAAGATCCGGGGTAGAATAGGTCTTCAGCAACCCATTCTTGTCATAAAAGGCGACTGCTTGTCGTAAAAGGCGACAAACGGGATCGGGTGGTCAGGCTCGCTGACTTGGTTGACACATGTCATCGGTTCCTAATTGCGCAGATCGATGCTCATGCTGTTGATAACTGGATTGTCTGGTCCAGACTCGATTATTTACAGACCGCCGCCATATAGCTGGAATATTACTGAGTGCGGCGTAAAACTCAACTCACTCACTCACTCACTCAAACCATTGATAGCTTTAGTTATTTCTGCCTCAGTTATTTCATTGTTTAAAATCATATTCGAAACTTCCTCAATATCATTATAATCACTACTATCGTCCGTCTCCAGTGGAGTGGAAGTATTCTCGATTCCATCATTGAACAATTTACAAAAGTGTTCCTTCCATGTATCTATGGATATGTTACTTTTATGTGTGGTAGTTTTTCGACTGTTTAATATGTCCTTTACTGTTTTCCAGAAACGATTTGGCTCATTAAGACTTTCCATCAAGTTATCCATGGATGCTGTGTCCTTCTGGATTTGCTTTTGTTGGCAAATGGATCTAAAAAAAAATTTACTGTCTAAATACCTGCTTAAATCATTATCATCATGCGTTCTCCTAAACTTCTTAAGATTAGCATATTTTTGCCTCTTGGCTTTATGGCAATCGTTATCAAACCCAACAGGTTGTTTAACCACTCTCTTTTGTGTCCGCCGTTTCATTAACTGGGCAGAATTTAGAATTAAATCATTCAATGAACCAACAGCTTGGTTAATATTCACATCTCTAATATTTTCTAGAATAGCTCCTCCATAGATTTCAACATTTTCACTTAATGATTGTATAAAAATATCTTTAGCTGATACACACCATCTATATTTATACAACTCCGGGGCTACACATGGATCACCAACCTCACTGGCAGATCCCTCTGATGCTAACGTTAAAGACAGAGGGAGGTGGTCAGATTCTGTTCGTTCATCGATAGTAAAATCTGCAATGCTATCAAACATATTTGGGGAAACAATAAAATAACCAATAACACCTTTTCCAATATGCGATATAAACGTATACCCTCCAGTTGTCTTATCACTTCCAGCTCTACCATTTACAACATGTAAGTCATTGCTAATGCACAATTTCACAAGATAACGCCCATAGTTATTCAGTGTGTCGTAAACGGTCACTCTTGGTATATCAAATAGTTTTCCATAATAGCTGGGTATATGCTTGTCATCAAACTATATAATCGTTTTCATTTCCCAAACGGGCATTAAAATCCCCGCATAATATTATTTCACAATTTTGGTATCGATTGCTGAGTTCCAACACTTCTTGATCTAGTTCCTCATACCCTCCATACCGACCTCCTGGTACATTAAATGCAGGTGATGATTGAGGCGGTATGTAAATTCCACCTAAGATAACATCACGATTCATAGGAAATACTTCCTTTGAAATTTTAAAGAACATTTAAAAGAGTGGGAGTGAAAATGATACCCTAGTTGTTGTGACATCTGTTTACAAACTATAGGTTTTAAATGTTTTATATTCATTCATGGGTTTCCTGGTGCTGAATGTTTTTGACCGTAACTGACACAACATTATCATCGCGAGTTAAAAATGCTGTTAAGCTCCATCCTGAAAATGTGACAAAAACTGGTTCTTTTATGAAGATATATCTATCACTAGGGGTGCTGTTCACTTCACGAGTAGCTGTCAGCTTCTTGCGTGATTGTATAATATCAACCTAAACTGCATTGGTTCTTTCCTGTTGCTTGATCTAACCGCAATGTCACGTGATGGCAAACTGATGCACTTGGCCAATGGGCTACTGTAACAAAAGATTCATATTCGGGGCCACAATATCTGCCTCATTATACCGCATGAAGGACAACAAATCTAGACCCTGACAAGTTCACCTATCAGGTCAGTTTCATCTGAGACTTTCAGCGAGAACCACATTCATAGTTTGAGCTGATCCTTACACCATTATCTGAAGATGGAACACGAGTAAGTGAATTCTACTTTAGATTTCTAAATAGGCGTCACATAAAAGATGAATTTTGTAATGTAAAATGTATCCAAATATATAAAATGTTAGTAAGAATGTTCATCAATTCATTTCTATAAACCTTACAACCTGCATTTACCTTTGTGTCATTTTTTAAAGGCTAGCAATGATTAAAAGGAACATTGAATTCATACACTTATCTGCATCGTTGATAATATGGAAATATTGTTGCAGGTTCGAATATACCCAGGAGTTTGAGAATAACGAAAGTGTTGTGCTTGCCAAAGCCAACTTTTGTAGCGCTACTGGATACAGCTTCAAGAACAAAAAAACTAAGAAGCACTACGGTCAGAATTGTGAGTAAGCAAAATGTCCATATTGTCAGTTTGGCAAAGTTGATTTTTTAATTATAAGGTGTAAAGAAGGCATGTGACTCCTTTCCGTGATTTAGGTACAGGTTCGTCATTTCTTTAAAAGTTTTGATTGTGTGTCAATACATATTTATTGCTTAAAAAATACATTCGTATTATACAGATATACCGACGATATCAGATATCCCACTGATTCTGCTGAATGGCAAGGATAAACATCTGAAGCCCAAAGATGATTCCCTTTTTGTTATTGTATCATCGCAGACATGGGATTGTAAATACGGCGAAGGACGCAAACAAAATAATAAGGTAATGTACCATATCTCTATAACAGAAAGGTGTGGCATTGTTCTAAGTTAGTTATAATCCGTTTGTAAATAATGAAGTATTTATTCTATGCTACTTATTTTATTGACACATATGGACCAATCATTTTTAAAGTAACTATCACTTACAAAAAGGATGGAATATATTTTCACCTCATATCACGTCGACGGGATATATAGATTTTCAGAAAAGATAAACCTTTTCAAAGCAGTGTGAAAGATATGGGGAGAGTAGTTGCCAGTTCTTGAATGACGAAAAGATTATTTTACACACGATTTGCTTGATTGCATATAATTTTGCTGGTATTGTTGAGGATATGTACCTCAAGTGACCGTTAATTTTAGTCTTAAGAATAATATGTCCGAGTGGTTGGTTGTGTAAACGGAGAAATGAATTCGGGTATCAATAGTGTCAATATACGTCATGTGAAGATGCACCGTATGTGCCCATATGAAAACACATAATACCCGTGCATTGTGTGTATGTAAAGTACTGTTATTCAACGGTTACGACTTGTCATAATTGCAGGAGGCTGAACCACTGGCAGAGCACCAGTATGCCAGGAAACCTGCTAGACAGCGTCTATTCACCATACCAAACCTGCATTGTGGCGCAAAACTGCACATCAGAGAGGCGCTGTGTTTTCCATATGAAAAGGTGATACTGCAATGTTAATGTAGATGAACACAGTCGCCTTAGGAATGTTTCAGCTGCCTATATTTTCAGCTTGTTCATGATACCATACCATAACATATTACACTGTTATAGATACAGGATGCCTTTTAGAAACTGGTAAAATGAAAAAATAAATCAGATTTTGGATTACGTTTTCTCGTAAAAGTACCTTTTGGGGTTGAGTAGCATCCATGTATCGAACCCTCACTCTAAAGCGAGGCATCTAATCAATGATACAGGAACAAAAAATGGAAATCTGAAGACTGGTAGTTCAGATCACGTACTTTGTGTAAACCTCACATGCCAGATATAACATGCTATGCGTTTACACGTCTATCACCAGCAAATGAATGCCAGATATGTTTAGTAGACGGCATCTGTTAAATAGATCAGGCACAAGTGACACATATACATCAAAGACAATGTTTGAAGTGGCTCTCAGGTTGATTAAAGATCAATGACCTAATTTAGACAATCTCTACAATAATTTATTTCTGTGTGGGAGCGAGAGGAATACATAGGTACAGTGATTGTACCTAGCGATACAATTGAGAAATGGCAAAAAAGCACTTAAAATCGTGTTCAGGCATTATTTTCATCACAGTGTACAATAAATTCCTCTTGATGTATGGTGATAACAGATTCAATGTAAAAATGTACTTCAACAAAGAATAAGCTATGTTGGCTAAGATGTTATAATGAATGAAACTGCATAATGAGAACATATCCAGCGAACATGTCTACGACCTGAAGGATGAAATGACTTGTGAAAGTCCATTCTGTTGTACCTGTCAACGGATATTTGTTGACGTCGGAACAAATGGACTGGTAATCTTGATCAAAGAACCTCTTCAGTTTTGAATTGTTGTATGTACTTGAAATGGCGTCATATGTAGACGGCAAAGGCTGAACATCCCTCATATTTTGCATTTTGCAAACGGTTTTATCATATACAGGCTGAAAAAGATGAAGGGAGGAAAAGACGTAAATACATAGCTGAATTGAAGAAAGCAATGACAGAAGGAAGACTAGCAGAATATCACTTTGATCGACGCTTTATTGTTTCATTTCCGAGACCCGAAGACCATTCAGAGCACCCCACTGGCAAGGTATAGTACAATGTCATCTGGGTGTTGTGTACCTATAATAAAAAACTGAGGCATCAAAGACAGGATGCGAATATTAAGTCGCGAGAAATTACTACATCGTTTCAGACTATTATTTTCGAACAACAGTTGTAACTATCTTAAAGGGACAACCAGCTTTAGTTCATGGTAACCGTAGTTCGTTATATGCATTTCTACAGAACGTTTCAATAAGTGGCTGTGGCCCAAAACAGCTGATCAAATCTCTGACCGACAAATGTCCGTTTCATTCGACATACTTATGTTCATGTGTGTATTCATATGTGAACGAGAAGGTATTTATAAGCTATAGTGCTCTTTAGTTATAGCTTTTGTGCGTGGCGATATTAGTGTTTCTGTTTCGATGTATATTTAGGGTTTGTTAGAGCTTTATTTCTTAAACGCACGAAGTATGAGCGGATCCTTGTAACTGGTCTCTCTCCATAACTCTATATTGCAGGAGAGTGGTGGCACAAACAGAGTTGACAAACTCGTGATTGACAAAATACACGAGGTTGTGGAAACAGGTGAAACGCGACCCAGAGAAGTTGGAGCAAGGGTAGAGGAATTTATAAAAGAGTTTATGCCGTCACAACCAAGTTCCACGAATCGCCAGTTCAGCCCAACCAAGAAGGATTTATATAACCACATTCAGACAGCTGTACGTAACAACAGGTAATGACGTATACTGTTGTGTATACATATATGCAAAATACGCTGCACAGATTTCTGTGTTGCGGTATCCCATTTCAAAGAGAAATTGAACTACTACAACTTAAACTAACATTCCATTTCAAAAAGTTGTTTTCTAGTAGTTCATTTCACACAAGTGATTCATAATCAAACCATTTTTTGGTTCACATTGTACGACATTAGCAATGACATGACCTCTTATCTAATACATTAATGATAATTCAAGAAACATGGACGTTATCATTTGAAAACTCACTCAACAAGTCGTTGTATTCAGGTCCATACACAATTTCAGGAATTCTGAAGAAGAACAAGGAATCATCTCAGACTTACTTGAACAACTGAAAAGAGACGACACAGACTCACGTCTAGACAGCTGCTGGTTTCGACCAAAGAAGTGAGGCAGTATTCGCTTGAAAATAATTATGCTAATGTCGGGTGAAGAAAACCCTAATTCATAACCCGTTTAAACAAATACCCATGCTCTTTTAAACATACCTGTGAAACTGTTGACATCCGCAAAGGTATTGTGCTCATTGCTTCCTAGTTTATGAATGTTGCGTTTCAGCAAAACTTTTGGATGCGATAAGTTCATACCAATGCTCCTTGCGTGCACGGAACAGTACTGGTTGATTTATTTGAAAAAGTATCAAGATTGAAACTGATAATATCACGCAGGATTTGTAATCGTGTTAAACAAGTCACCACTGGTGTATATCCACATCCTACTCATACAGTGGCGGTCAAGTTGCACAGTGGTTAAAATGTTGGCTCGTCACAACCTTATGCCAACGTATGGTGTCACTCACCATTTCAAATATTGTTAACATCACTCAGTACAGAAATTTCTCATTAACATGACAATGTACTGAAACCTCATATTGTTAAATGGATTTTGGTATCGCTACTTCAATCTTAAATTCCAATGCGCAATAATAAAACCAGTCCCATGCACCCTTTGTTAAAATGACCTATGTAAAGTACTTTGTTTAAAAAAGGATATTTGCTATTTCAGTGATACCACAGGCGACACCTTCTTACTTGTTATGTCAACACAGTGGCAAAAGAAAATGCTTGAACAGTTTGGCAGTGCTGTTTTATTGGATGCAACCTACAAGACTAACAAGTACAACCTTCCTCTGTATCAACTGGCAGTACGTACAAACTCTGTGTACGTTCCCGTGGGTTTCATTGTGACGGAAGATCAGACCACGGATAGTCTTCAGGAGGGGATGGAGAAATTTGCTTCCTTTCACAAGGAGTGGAAGCCTGAAGTATTCATAATTGATGACGACCAGAGGGAAAAAAACGTCATAAAGAAGATTTTTCCAGGTAATTATTGTTTTTTAATAATACACATAATCTCCATCATTCTCTAAGAATTACAGAAGGATTTGTCTACTTTGTCACCAACCCACTCCTACTAAAACCTTTTTAACAAAAGAGAATAGAATTTCATGATGGAGAAATAATTTCAGACAGGATATTTCTGTTTCCAGAAAGCAGTTTTTACATCTGCCATTTCCATGTGAAGCAGGCTTGGAAAAGATGGCTACAGAGGATACCATCAAAGACAGATCAGGAGGCAATGATGTCAGAGTATGTGTCGTGCTGCATTATGTGTAACAGAGAAATTATATCAAACATGAATAATCTCAAAACACATCATAACAGCTGTAATATCTACACAGAAAAAGTGGACTTATCCATAGAAAAACATGAGAATATTTTTTTATTTAAACGTAATTTAATAACAAAAACATGAAACTTGATTGGTAAAGTGAATTACATGTTAATACTGCCCGAGGACACATAATTTATCATATACTTTAAACATAATTTGTATCGAAATGCATGCAAAGCTCGATGTGTGTATGAATGGAATACATTTGCTTTGTATATACATCAAATCATTACTAATTAGAAACTTGCCAGATTTTTATATGCAATTTTGAACAGAACGTAATATTTAGAATTAATTTCTTTTAATCAAATACAAATTTCTGTACAGCCTGGTTCATATGGAAGATTAAGATAGATTGTAAACATAAAGAACAAATACTGAACAGAAATGATGTACACAAAACAAGTTTTATTATCCAAAATATATCAAACACTGATCTGTGTTAACATCGCTGCAGCTAAGAATGAAGCAATGTATATCTCAGCATATGTTGGTAACTGTGCTTCCATGTGTCAAGTTCGGGAATGTTGTAATGGTATTCCAGAAATGTGTTATAGCTGATATACATGTACCTGCTTATGCTTTGTTTTAAACCTCACATTTTGAAGAATAGCTGTGTTAAGAATACACCTACTGATATATTTTGTAAAATATTATAAGTTTTCTATCGTTAGTTCCCTTTATAATGACATACAATTTGTTTCATTGTAAATATTCTGACGGTTCATACCAAGACAACACCACATATAGTCCAATCATATAGACTGTTCTTTAGGTGACTTATCTAATACGACACAGTAATCATAAATTAATGATAAATATATAAATGGAAAAAATGATCACTTGTACCTATTTTCAAAGATTTTTCAGGATGAATGAGATTAAGAACTTTTTAGATTTAAGCATACTTTTATCTTTAGGTACAGCCTTTAGTTTCCTCACATATGTATTGCCATTGTTTGTGTTCCTAACTGTTTGCAGATTAACGTCTATGGATATTACATTGTTTTTATTGGTTTTATCCAGCTTGTCCAACATAATGTCCTGCCTGGAAGAGTCTGACTATGGCAGTCAAGTTCAGGAACTGAGAGCTCATTGGGGGCACTATACAAACTTCATGGAGTATATGGACAACTTCTGGCTGTGCTCACCTAAGGTACCGGTATATTATAATCACATGCACTGTAATGTAATCAAGTGATACAAAATAGGTTTGGGGCTGTAACATGATTCTAAATGTTCTCTCCACAATGAAGTGTTTCAGTCACAGAATGGTGTTCATGTTGTATTTTTTATATCAATATCTTGCACAATAAATGTCGAATTCTTCTGTACGGACATAATAACATGAACACATGAAACTGCTTGTATATGGCACTATTTATGAACATTACAATTCCAGCCATGGGCCATGGCGTTCAGACCTTTGACCAACATGTGGGACTGACAACAAACAATGGAGTGGAGGCTCCATTCTCTGTTTTAAAAGTGAGCAGAAACATTCTACAGACATGAGCATAACAGGGCTGATTGCAATTCTGATGAAACATCACAAGAGCAGACAACAGAGGTAATTCAGAAGTTTTGTTTAATTGGATAATGTTAAACTGTAAGCTTGAAATGAAATGTTTGCTCACAATAAATCCTACACCAGACGTGCAGGTTTCATTCTTTTGGCATTGTTATATGCTGAGTTGAACATATTAGCAGTGGGTGGCCAGAAATTTATTTTATCTTTGTTCTTTTTCTTAACATAGCTAAGTCATTGTTCATAGTTGTCTAAAATTCAGAAGAATTTCAGTGAGACTCCCTTCCCATTCCTAATACTCCTTACAACCTTCAACTGAGCACAATTTGAAAGAATAAACCCTTAAACAGTACAAACCTGCAAATAGTGGATACTGAAATACAACCCTTCCTTCAAAGGATATCAGATTAATTGTCATAAACTTACAGTTGAATGGATATCACAAAAATCAGAATAAGATCATAGGAAAAGTAAAATTTTCTTTGGGTATTGATAAATATACAACCTTGAGATATATTCTGGAAATAACAATTATCATTGCAGTTACTATGAAAAAAGAACAACAGAATGAAGATGGCATTGAAGGATTCTGTCCCCGAGTTCTTGACTGGGAGAGGGTGGACATGCTTTGACCACTGTAAAAGGAGACTGAATGAGGTGATGCAGACAGAATCCATCCACAAAGGTGAATCAAATTACCAAGTGAACAATTACAATGTTGTTCTTAATAGGGGTACCAAAGATCTCTGTTCATGCCATGACTTTAGAAAGACATTTTTCCCATGTAAGCATATTCTGGCCACATTATATCAAAACAACCTACCATGGGAAGCCTTACCCAAAGCAATACAGAGACACCCCAATGTTACAAGTCAGCAAGGATTGCAGGACCTCATTGCCAACAGGTATTAATGTCAAGTTTCCAAAAGTCTCATCAGAAGATTGTCTATCACCTAGCAACATGAATGGTGCAGAGTCAAGTGGCACATCACTGAAGGCTCATACAGATGATATTGACACTGCCCAAGGGAAACAAACAAGTGTGAGGTTGCTGTGTGAGCTGAGGGATCTGCTGACAAGGTGCAACTGTCCGGAAACAGTGAGATAGAGGCCAACCAGTCCCTAGAAAAGATAAAGAAAACTGTTCAAAACAGAAACTGTTTTAGGAAAAGGATAAACACACAGACAGATGCCAAGAACAGCTTTAAATTTCCCTGAAGTCCAATGCACACAGAAGGTATATCCTCAACAAGAAGAAACATATACACTGTAAGTATTGTGAGTAAACAAAATACTGAATGATTATTCACATATGAGAAAAGTAACATAAAAGAGTATATCTAAATCTGCATTAATGATTAAAAGAAGTATGTATTGCTTCTAGGAGAAATTAAATGTGCAAATAATTAACTGTTACAGTTTTACTTGCAGGCAGGGCAAAATGGCTTCCAGTATTTCTAGAAAAGCTGTCAATAAGGTAACCCTTTAGAAGAATATGCAAAAAATGTAAATACAAACACAATAAAGAGACACAAAAACAAATACTTTAGTTTCCAGCTGAAGATTACAACAAGCTTTATAATTTTCTGGTACTAAACTGATACTATATAGGCTTACTAGAATTATGTTGATCATTGACCACTTGAACTTCTAAGCAATATTGGACCACTTGCAGGAGCTGGGAAAATCTGCATTTGATCAACCTGATATGGCAAGTGTCATGGTAAGTTTAAAGAAAGAAAAACAAAACATATATCAATTATATCAATCTTAGCACAGTGTCATATTGTTTGTAGAATATAATTATTATAGATATGTTCAGTACATTTAATTAAAATGTTTTCATCCCTATGTGTAATACTGGAAAGTACCTATGAAAGTCATAAATGTCTCATACCATGAGGTAAAGATAGAACCTTTTCATACTAGACAAACACCAATCAGCTTCGCATTTGAGGAGGAAACAGGAAATGGACAGACACAATAGACTTAACAAGAGAATCCGATGAGGACAAGGCACCACAACCACAGGTATGTAAAGTGTACATACTTGAATGTACAAAAATTATATTACATTCTTTCACTTAAATTTGGTTTTATACACTAAAACCAGGTGTATCTTAATGCAACAGAATTGTCAGCGTATGGTTTCTAAAAGAACTGACCCGAAGATCCGGGGTAGAATAGGTCTTCAGCAACCCATGTGCTTTGCCTTTAAAAGGCTTAATTATCTTGTCGTGAAGAGGCTTAATTAACGGATCGGTGGTCAGTTCGGCATTGACTTGGTTGACATTACGTCATCGAGTTCCCACCGCGCAGATCGATGAAGCTCATGCTGTTGATCCACCGGATTGTCTGGTCCAGACTCGATTATTTACAGACCACCGCCATATAGCTGGAATATTACTGAGTGCGGGCGTAAAAACTGGGAACTCACTACTCACTCACTCTTAAAAGAACTGGTTGTTCCTTTGAGTATTTATTTACAATAACGACAATTTTTGTTAATTCCAGCAGGCAGTATATGTGTCAGAAGATGATAAGGCCTTGCATTTCAAGAGATGAGGTAAGTTCAAGCAGCATGTGTGTAACTACGTTTATGATTTAACGCTACACACTTAGCAGCATTATTATAGCACTATTAACTTAGTCACTGAATCTGCTGGGAACCTGTTCTGTCCAAGAGTACACATCAGTTCTGAATTAAAGCATCAAATGTTACATTATTAACTATCACACAGTGATGATACAATCTGACTGAGATAATATCCAAGTGCGAAAGGAAACCCTCTAAACCCGGCACTTGGGACCGGCCAAAATTGCCGGAATAGAGGGTGTGCCGGTTTAGAGAATGATAGTAAAATTTAAACTGCATCTGTCAGGGACCAAATTCTAGTGCTGATTGGAGGGATGCCAGTTTAGAGGGCTTCCCACTGTACAGTGCATAAATACAGCACGCTTCCTACACAATAAGGAAAATCCATTCTTCAATCAAAAATGCAGGAAGATATGGTTCAAGTCAAAGTACTGAATGTCATCGCACCAATCAGTTTTGTTAGAGGTAAATTTGTTATGAACTTCGACAAGATAAGATAAACAGGAAAATGCGTGTTAAAGGGAACAGAAAGACAAAATACACTTAACAGGGAGGAAATCAACATTATGGTTTTGTGAACTGTGCCAAAATGAAAAAAAAAATGTAAATATATAGTATTCCCAGAAATTGAGAAAATAGTTTTAGCAAATATCTAATACATGTATAAAAAAAAAAACTATAGAAATTTTCTTAAATGAATATGTTGAGATTCTCTTACTAGTCTAGGTGTCTCTTTCAGTACTTTGGGAGACCTCCTGCCTGCTGCAATACATGGCTGGAATGCTCTAGGTACACTAACAATCAAGTTTGCAGGGAAATCGTGTGCCAGCGTATCCCAATATTTGACCACTTCTTCATATCCTCAATATTTCCTAAGTCCATTTTGGTTTATTCTGTTCTTCCATGAACATATCGTTCCTTCTTCAAATTTCCATTGAATAATACATTGAATTCGTGCTCTTTTCCCATGATGATCCCACCCCTACATGTGAAAATATTAGGGCTATGTTTTGGTGTGTTGCTGATAGGTTTCACGCATCTTTTGTCCATGTTTTCAGTTCTGCCTCTAGGCCCAGTCATACTTTCCTCAGAAAATAAAACATTTTTTACCCAATCTTGATTCTGTGGCCCGGTAATTCAGTTTAAATATATTCATTCTCATTTCGTATCATCTTCATCAATGGTGAGGGAATTCCGCTTTTTCACCATTACCTTAATGTAGTAAGGTTCATTCTTAAAGTTTCCTACAGAGTTGCCTCCCAATATTGAGAACTGCTTACTACAGAATGTGTAAGACGACTACATTAATTTCCTTATTATCAGTATTAAGAAACAAAAAGATTGTCTCAATAATTTCTGGAAAATCTAAAAAATTAAATGGGTATATATATATATATATATATATATATATATATAGACACCACACACATACAACAACATTTAATATTTCTATGGTAATCTAAAAATTAGAATGGATATATATATATATATACATATATATATACACACAATAACATACAACCAGCAATATTTAATACTTCATGGACAAGTTTTTTGCTGGAACATCATTTCTGGTTGATATTGAACTTGTTTTTAAAACAGTTATTATGAAAAATGATAATTATGCCGGCTGACATGTACAACCATATCGCAGTGGATGGTTTCTTTTGAGGAAATCAATGTATGGATACATTGTAGCAAAAATATTGACCACTCTGTAGGAGGATAGTGACCACCTGCTATGGCAGCGTTCATATGGTGGTAAGTATATAGAAAACAACAAGATAAATTAAGACATTCTTAGCCTGTCTGGTAATTGGTTGGAGGAATCCATATATTACACTTTAGGTACATCTTATTAAAATCTGTTGCACTACTTAACCAAAAGGTTTCACTTAAGTCATAAATCTTGTCATAATATAGCCAATAACAGTAGCTAGAACTCCTGCATTCTCTCATCTTAGGCAAAGTCGCAAGCAGCATCATTTGAGGGAGGAAAGAGGAAAAAGGACTGCAGTTATAGACTTAACAAGTTGAATCGAATGAGGACAACACAACCACAGTGGTATGTTAAATACACATTCTACAAATGTACAAAATTGATCATATATTTTGTTTTACATAAAAGAAAAATTAGCCATTACTTGATCCAAATAAAAGGTTTTCATTGTAAAGTGGTTGATCAGTAGCAAATTGTATATTCCTGTGATGTCCCCATATTGCAGGAGCAAGAGATGATGATTCAGATGGCTTACCAGTGTTAAAATGGAGGAAAAGAGGAAAAGAACTTTTGCAAAGCAAACCAGAGATGCTCTGCACACAAGCTAAAGAGGTAAATATAGTACCATGTGTGTTAATAGTGACTCAGAGATATAGAAATGTTCATTGGATTTTCAACATGAACTAATGTAATGAACTAACTGTCCCACACTTTCCAGAACCAAGGAGATGAGACATCTATCCGATCAACAGGAGACCTTACAGAGTGAACCACGGTAAGTTAATGGAGCTAACACAAACATTTGACTGAAGTATGGTTTTATTTTTGTTGTCTGAAAACAATCTGAGGCGCAAGGACAAGGAACACATCTTAGTGCTTGATGTAAAAATCCTCCAGGCAAATCAGGGTTGTGATAACATACAATCATAGTCAGTGAACATTACCTCCCACTCATTGGTAATTTGGCCTAACACTACCGTGCAAAACGGCAAAAGTGGCAACATCAAGAATGAGAGAAATATACCTCTGGTATGCAGGTCTGAAGAGCCAAGTCTATCCCAAAGAAAGTTCAATCATTAAACGTGAAGTTTCAACTATACAGAAATGACAGCTATTGTTCATGTTGTATTTCTCCTACCAATACCTTTTGGATTATGAGTCCATATGGAAGTTACACTCAAACACAAATGCTGTGATAGCTGTAGTAGATGGACATAAGCTGACAGGGAGAAAGCTCGAGCACTGAGACCAGGGCATGAAGAAGCAGATGAGGTAATTTCCATAACAACTAATTCGATTTGAAGTTACATTGATAGTACACACTATTTGACAAATAGTACACACCTATTTATATCTATTTTGGTTAGGGTAACTCTTCATGTTCATGCAAACAAAAAACAATGGCCAGCTGGATTAACACACATTTTTTATGCTTCTACTTGGCATCACCCCTTATGGATGGGACTTTTTTCAAGAACATCAGTCTGGGCTTTCTCCTTATAATATAAACATCAAAAGAACTTTGATGACATAGCTGGAATTTTTTTCCGCACTCATGCGTATTTTTAATCGGTTTGCTAGTTGTTTAATGCCACAAGATGACCATGGTTGAGGTGCCTAATGAAGGTCCATGTAGTAGTTAGGAACCAAATATGCACAATGCTAAATTGAAAACATGCAGGCACATGTATTATTGTGTGAAAATGATTGCTTAACATTTTACAGATACTCAATGCATACCGCGGAGTGCGAGGTGAAATGTGGCGACCGAGATGATGTATACCATGATGGACTGCCTTGTTGCAACAGATGTTATTCTTAAGCATGGACAACCACCAGTATTCAGGAATGTAAGAAATACAATTATTATTAACATGTTGGCATAAACTAACACAACAGTTCGGTTTGACTTCATTTGAGACTGAATAAATTGCTCACCAACACGTGTAAAATCTAATAAATCAAACAAAAGACCAAACTTTGCACAGTCACATGAAATCGACAGACCAATTCTGATGATTTGTCTCATAATTTTGGACAATCCGAATAAAAGCAAAGTTGTTAACAAATGATCGGTATTTGTTGTCACTATTCAACTGTTGTTTACGAGGGAGGACCACTTGTCTGGTACAACAGCCAGGTGTGTGCACGCTGTTTGAAAATTTCAATTTACACTTGCTTACTGATCAATACGGCTCGGTGCTGATCAGCTGGTCACACCTCCGTAGAAATGCCGAATAATATGACAACAAATATGTTTCGTTGATATTCTAGATTGTTTGTTTGCATTTATTAGATTTTTGTGTTACTGACAATTCATCGACTCAAACCGAAGTCAAACAGACTTCTACTAAACGTAGAATTACCTTTGGAGGACAAAATACATACCACTAACAATTAGCCAACATGTATAAATTAACATTAAAATCTCTCCACTCTTCAAGGGACATACAAAGCAGTTTTCATATCCTGTGACATATATATACCAACATATAATATCTGTCTGAGCCTACTAGGTGATTACAGCTGACTGGCTATTTGAAGTTTTTGTTATTTGTTTGTTCTGTTTGTTGCCACACTAACAATATTCCACCTATAGCGGCAAGTCTGTAAATAGTCTACTCTGGATGAAACAACAATTCAAGATCAACATAATGGACATTGATCTACAATAACTGGGATACAATGACATGTGTCAAACAAGTCAAAGAAGTATGACAGTCTGATGGTACAAGAACAACATGCATCCGGTTGCTGAAGAATCAATTCTGTCCCAGGTCTTCACTGGTGTGCAAATTCAAGCTATTCATAACTTGATAACTGACTTAACCAAGCACAGACCTTGTTGTGAACATTATTTCTGCTCATTCATCAAATGTATTGCATATGAGTTCTTAATACTAGATTATTTTGTAATGATGCTCTTAATGTTATAGAAGTAATGAAGATCTCAAGATTTAAAAGCAATCCGGTGTCCTTTTAAAAGTATTTTTATGCCGCTTTTAACAATTTTGCAGCAATACTCATGCTGGGGACACCGGAAGTGTTGGTTCTCACATGAAAAAAACATGTGGGAAATCGAACCCAGGTTTTCAACATGTGAGCAGAGGTGTCCTTTCAAAAATAAATGCTAAAAGAATATTGTTTAAAAGACTGCATTTCTTTCTGGAACAGGTGGATCTTCTTCAAAAAGAGATGATACTGGCACCATATCGCATGGTGAGAACACTGGCAAATGTTTGTAGTATACCCCAAAAATTATGAGATTGTATATATAAACCCAATGGGTGAAGACACATCACATCAGGTGGGATAAAGAGCAGTTTTGTCAGCTTAGTGGGAGAGAACACTGAGAATCGAGATGTACAATGGGGGCTGCTCAACAAGGACACTCTTCAGAAGAGATGGAAGCTTGACAAACAGTAAAACATCAGTTACAACAAGACTCCACAAGGCTGTGGGATATATGTGATGAAGGTAGGACACATTTTTGAAATCTAACTTGCACATTGGTAACAGATAAAGTTTGCCTTCAACAAAAGAAATTATAAACAATATTTCAGCACAAAGAATTCAAAATGTATCATTATTATTGAAATGTGTTAAAACCAGTTACCATAGTTTAATATAACTCCCTAAATATTACTCAATATTCCTACTAATGAAATGATAATTTCAAATTTCAGTTTGTTGACTTTCTGCTTGATGGTGAGAACCTGAGGCACCTCATTTGATACAGTTGAGACAAGAATACAAATAGCAACACATTTGCTGCAGAAAACAGGTAAGTACTGATTACCAAAACAAAGTTACACCAATGACGATTTGCAAAGAGTATAAGTAATTAAAAGTAATGCATAATTTTCTTTAACAAATCTGAATATGTTGTTAAGAGATTTACATGCAATGGCAGACATCTGTAGAGGCTGCTCAATGCAAACATGTATGATGAAGCCACTAAAACGAAAAGTTCCACAAGGCACCAAAAAGGGTACAACATTGGGGTATGGATTCATAACTGTTATAGCACAAGGTATACCTACAAAATATTTTTATGATGAGTTTTGTCACTTAGGAATCACAAAGTAATACATCATAAACTATACTGATGATGAGAAAACCACACAACTGAATTGGCAAAGCAAACAATAAATAGAATAATAATTTTGTATTGCAGGTGCAGTGTGAGGAGCTGCAGAAATACTGAGTATCACATTGAATGCTCAGGCAGCAGAGAAACCTTTACAAACACTGCAAAAATGAGACAGCTTTGTGTACTGTAATGTGCCAGGTAGATGGTGTAAGAATCTGAGGGCAAACAGATCCAGGAGCGTCATCTCTATTTCTAAGAAAAGGCACTGCGAGGAACAAAGATATGTCTGTGGATACCACTCATGGAAGGAGGTATACTGGGCTGGCTGGACACACAGAGCATAATTTCGAATTAATCGCCTAGCAATGGTGCATGAAAGAAATGTCAAGGATGCAAAAGAGAATTCAATCATCCACCAAGGGCACCCATTTGACATGGTTGTAGAGACATCTGGAGTTAAGACAATTTTTCAGTCAGAGACGATGATAGGCAACAATCTTTTTGGACAAATTCTCACTATCACTGCAGGGCACAGTGCATACTTTCTCAAAATCACAATTCACCCCCTCCTTGGGCTTGTAATTGATCCAAATATAAGCTTGACAGACAAACCATGTACAACATCTGGCACAAAATGGTTGATAGACATAATGCATGTTATAAATTCAAGTGTCCCTTATTTCTAATCTTCAAAACATCATCATTCCAGTCAGTCAGGATAACATGACAATCAAGACCCTCACAGAAGCAGCCCTCACCACAGAACAGATGCCAGTCAGTCAGGATAACATGACAATCAAGACCCCCACAGCAGCAGCCCTCACTGGGAACAGATGCCAGTCAGTCAGGATAACATGACAATCAAGACCCTCACAGAAGCAGCCCTCATTACAGAACAGATGCCAGTCAGTCAGGATAACATGACAATCAAGACCCCCTAAGCAGAAGCCCTCACTACAGAACAGATGCCAGTCAGTCAGGATAACATGACAATCAAGACCCTCACAGCAGCAGCCCTCACTACAGAACAGATGCCAGTCAGTCAGGATAACATGACATCAAGACCCTCACAGGAGCAGCCCTCATTACAAGAACAGATGCCAGTCAGTCAGGATAACTTGTGACAATCAAGACCCCTAAGCAGAAGCCCTCACTACAGAACAGATGCCAGTCAGTCAGGATAACATGACAATCAAGACCCTCATTACAGAACAGATGCCAGTCAGTCAGGATAACACTTGAAAATCCAAGACCCTCGTTACAGAACAGATGCCCAGTGAAGTCGGAAGGATAACATGACAAATCAAGACCCTCACAGAAGCAGCCACTCACCACAGAGACAGATGCCAGTCAGTCAGGATAACCTTATGACAATCCAAGACCCTAAGCAGAAGCCCTCACTACAAGAGACAGATGCCAGTCGAGAAGTCGGGATAACACTTGACAATCCAAGACCCTCATTACAGAACAACGAATTAACAGTCAGTCCAGGATAACATGACAATCAAGGCACTCGTTGTTAGAACAGATGCCAGTCAGTCAGAAGGACCTTATGACAATCAAGACCACTCACAGAAGCAGCCCCTCACCACAGAACAGATGCCGGTCAGTCAGGATAACATGACAATCAAGACCCACAGTAGAAGCCCTCACTGCAGAACGGGTGCCAGTCCCGTCAGGATAACATGACAATCAAGACCCTCATTACAGAACAGATGCCAGTCAGTCAGGATAACATGACAATCAAGACCCTCGTTACAGAACAGATGCCAGTCAGTCAGGATAACATGACAATCAAGACCCTCACAGAAGCAGCCCTCACCACAGAACAGATGCCAGTCAGTCAGGATAACATGACAATCAAGACCCCCTAAGCAGAAGCCCTCACTACAGAACAGATGCCAGTCAGTCAGGATAACGCATGACAATCAAAAGACCCTCACAGCAGCAGCCCTCGCACTACAGAACAGATGCAAGTCAGTCAGGATAACATGACAATCAAGACCCTCACAGAGAGCAGCCCTCGCTACAGAACAGATGCCAGTCAGTCAGGATAACATGACAATCAAGACCCTCCCACAGAAGCAGCCCACTCTACAGAACAGATGCCAGTCGAGGAGTCAGGATAACAAACCTTTCCAAGACAATCAAGCATCAGCCCTCAGTGCAGAACAGCAGATGCCAGTCAGTCAGGATAACGCGACAATCCAAGACCCTCACAGCTTGGCAGCCCTCACTACAGAACAGATTGCCAGTCAGTCAGGATAACATGACAATCAAGACCCTCACAGAAGCGGCCCTGCTGCAGAACCCGAATGCCAGTCGGTCGGGATAATATGACAATCAAGACCCTCCCTACAGCGGCCACTGCACTACAGAACAGAATGCCAGTCAGTCAGTGATAACCCCTTGACAATCAAGACCCTCACAGAAGCAGCCCTCATTACCAAGAACAGATGCCAGTCAGTCAGGATAACACCTTGACAATCAAGACCCTCACAGAAGCAGCCCTCATTACAGAACAGATGCCAGTCCAGTCAAGGATAACATGACAATCAAGACCCTAAGCAGAAGCCCTCACTTTCGCTACTGAACAGATGCCAGTCAGTCAGGATAACATGACAATCAAGACCCTCACGAAAGCAGCAGCCTCTCTACTGAGAACAAGACGCCAGTCAGTCAGGATAACATGACAATCAAAGACCCTCACAGAAGCAGCCCTCATTACAGGGCAGATTAACGGTCGGTCAGGATAACATGACAATCCAAGATTCCCTCACAGAAGCGGCCATTTTTACATATCAGAAGAAATAGTCGGTCGGGATGACTGTTGAGCCAGTCCAGGGCCTGCAAAGCGGCCTGCACTGCAGGACGGGTGGCGGTCCAGTCGGGATGCGGCATGACAGAGACCCTCTGGAGGGCCCTCACTGCAGAACAGTTGGCGGTCGGTCAGGATAACATGACAATCAGGGCCCACCAGAAGCGGCCTGCAGAGACGAGATGATGGTGGTCGGGAGGATAACGCGATGATCCAGGGCCCACAGAGAGCGTACTCACTTTTGGAGACAGATTAGCGGTCGGTCGGGATAACATGACAGTCAAGACCCACAGAAGCGTACTCACCTGGAGACGGTGCCCGGTCGGTCGGGATAACATGACAGTCGAGACCCTGGAAGCGTATCATTTGCGGAACGGGTGCGGTCGGTCGGGATGGCATGACGATCGAGATATAGGCGGCCCTGGGTGAATCAGATGCCGGTCGGTCGGGATAACATGATCAGAGATACTCCACGAAGCGGCCTCGCTGCAGATCGGTGGCGGTCGGTCGGGATAACTGACTGATCCAGGGCCCTCACGAAGCGTATCGCTGCAGAACGAATGCGGTCGGTCCGGGATAACATGATAATCCAAGGCCCGGCAGCGGCTCACTGCACAGCAGATGCCCGGTCGGTCAGGATGGCATGATGATAGGGCCATCGAAAGCGGCGATCTTTCTGGAGACGGTGCCGGTCAGTCGGGATTAACATGACAATCAGGGCCCTCACGGCGGCATTCACTGCAGAACGAATTAGCGGTCGGTCGGGATGACATGACAATCCAGAATATACGTATCACTGCAGAACGGAACGGTCGGTCGGGATAACATGACAATCAAGGGCCATCCGGCCCTCACTGCAAGGGCAGATGCCGGTCGGTCAGGATAACGCGGGCGGTCAGGGTCATCACGGCGGCGGCCCTCTGCGGATCAGGTGCCGGTCGGTCGGGATAACATGATAATCAGGGCCACTCGACGGCGGCCTTCGTGCAGGGCGGATGCCCGGTCAGTCGGGATAACAATGACAGTCAAGACCCTCACGGCGGCGGCCTCGCAGGGCAGATGCCGGTCGGTCGGGATAACGGTCAGGGACCCTGCGTTGCAGATCGGATGCCCGGTAGTCGGGATGGCATGACGATAACGAGGAGTCTATAAATGTTATCGACTGACATCTGATGACGCTATCGAAAATTCTTGATAACTGACAATATGGCGAAACTTCTTCGAAGAATAACCCATTCATGTTATCGACGACTGGTAATTATATCAGTCTTGATGTCATCGATGACTGACTGGCATCTGATATGAGAATAATGACCCGATAAATGTTCATCTGTTTATTGTTTCCTACAACGATGTCATGTTAATCTGACTGACTATCTGTTAACGAATGAAGACTTTCTTACTGTGGTGTGATGATAATGGTATCTGACGACGGCATCTGTGTAGTGACGACAATTGACGACTGGCTGTTAATTATGATGAAGTCTTATTATCATCTGACGACTGTCATCTGACCAGTGACTGCAACAATTCGATATAAATGATATCTGATGATCTCTATCGATGACTGGTGCTGATGATAATGTTATCCTGACGACTGGCATCGATACTGAAACTGCTAACGATAACGGTAAATAAATATTATCTGACTTTGACTGACTCCTTCAATTCTGTAATGAGCTGCTTCAATGATCTGACGACGTATGTTATTTAATGAAGTGTGATGATAATGATGACGGCATATCTGTGCAATGATGAGGAAACAATTAACGTGATAATGTTATTCTGACGACGACATCGATGATGACTTCTTGACGGCATCTGATACTTGTGAAAACTTCCTCTGGTCTTGACAATCATCTGACGACGGCATCGATGAAATATACAACAATGTGATGACTCATGTTATCTGACGACGGCACAATGATGTTGTCCTGACGACTTTGGCGAAATGTGCTTGATCATCGGTAATACGACGGCGTCTGTTAATTGAGGAAGCTGCTATCGAAAGAATATTGATGGCCCATCTGACGACTGGCTCTGTTGAAGCTTCTGCTTTTAAGAAATGTGATATTATCTGACATTTGGCGCTCTGTTTTCTGAAGAACCCATTCAAATGATATCTGTTGTTAACGTCTGTCCTGATCTATTCTGCTCAGTGAGCTGAAGAATTCTTGACGACGGCATCGAGGCGAGATTTCATCGATATCGACATTTGGCATCTGTTAGTGAACTGTGAAAGTGGCGATGATAAGCGGTAGCTGTTTGACGGCGTATTACTGATGACGATGAAGAACAACATTATCGGTAGCATTGTGAAGAACTGCTGGTGTGATTTATTAATGTTATCGTTTTATTTATGACTTGAAGATATTGATGATAATGTCTGACGACGGCATCTTATTTACTGACCAGTCATTATTCATGTTATCCTGACGACACGTTCTGTTTAATGACCGAGCTTCGAAGATTGATGACTCGATAGCTTTGACTGTTATAATGATGAAGAGCTGCTTCGAAGATAACGACCTAAATGTTACGACGGCATTCTGTTGCGAGGGTGGCGCAATAATGTTCGATAATTGATATTATCGAATAATATTAACGTCGAGATAGCCCGATTGATAATTCGACTGGCATCTGTTACCGGTAATTTCTGCGAAATTGTCATGTTAGCTGACGACGACATCAATTACTGACGAAGGCAACGAACAACCCGACGAAATAAACCGATACTGCAGCATTTTGCCGTGAAAATTAACCCGACATAATTGTCGGCATTTCGATTGTGACGATAGTACATCTGACGACATCGTTCGCAACGACGGTGTTGACCCATTAATGATTGACGACTTGGCATCTGTTTAACGGTAATTGCTGCTGAATAACGGTAATAAATGTTATCTGACATTTGGCGTCATTATGAATTGATGTCATGTTATCTGACTGACTGAATGACTGTTTTGAAAAGGTGAAAATAAAGACGCTGACGCAACATGCATTATCGCATAGCCGGTATTTAACGCATGATTTGATATGTCAGCTTATATTTGAATCATTACGAAGCACTAACGAAGAGTATTAATGAATTTTGATAACGCTGCGTGACTTCGAATGAACTGTCGCGTGCCTGTTGCCCTGCGACGAAAAGAACCGATAACCTTTCAGATGTCTGGCTGCTCGATGTTTAACGCTGGTGGTGTTAATTACTAACTTTTGCATCATGACTTCTTCTCTTTGTTTCATTTAAGAAGCGTTAACCTTAACCTGTTAATAATGCCATGAAATTATCTGGGCATATTTTGGAACTGCCGATAGCATACTAACCGGAAGCCAGAACGGCGTTCTGATATTGCTTACGTATTCTAACGCACGAAAGATATAAATTGGCTAAAGGTTTCTCTGCCTGGCTTCAATATTGACCGTACGCCGTACTTGCTGTCTAGTATTATTCTGGCTTATTGTTTTAACTGCTGTATTGATTTTTATAAATAAACAGTTTACATGATGACCTTTTTGTGTTCACGAAGCGACAAAAAACTCATCGCAGCGGTATTGTATAACGAATAATGATCACCCGCAGTGCCTTGATGACGCGTCATATCTTGCATTGAGCAACCTCTGTCTTGCGACCCGTAACAAATGACGGCTGCCTATTCGAAAGACTGACCCGAAAATTATGCGTACAGTACTTATGCCTTTGGCAGGCTCATTGATGTAAACTTGTTTTATTATTATTCACTTACCTGTTTTCTGCGGCAAATAATATTTCTTTGTCTCAACTGTGCTCGATTGCATCAACGAAAGAAATCGCAAACTGAAAATTTGGCATCATTTCGTGTGAAATGATGAGAGTAATATTTGGGGAACATAAACAACTTTATGACCAGCTATTGCTGCATTTCCAATTCTTCAGTAAATATTGTTGCTATTTCAACTTACGTTGAAACGGCCCATCTGTTTTTCCAATATTGTGTTAATTTCAAAGTATTATTCACGGCTTGTCTTGTTGTAACGTCTGTTTACTGTTGTCTCTCTTTCTGAAAATTCGATGCTATTGGTAACCCCATTATATCTGATTCTCGTAGCTGTTAAAGCTCTTCGTCGCCCATTGGTTGCTCTTCTTTGTCTCGCCAATTTTTGGTATACCACTGTTGCCCGATATTCTCACGGGCATGTAGTTACGGTATCATCTTTTGAAAGAAGATGTCCGCGAAAATGCGTCTTTAAGCAATGATGAAATTCTTTTGAAGGACGCTGAAAACCTGGGTTGTTTCACGTGTTTACGTAATGACTTTCTGGTGATACGACGTGATATTGCTGCAGAAGCCAGCGACGCCAAAAGCGCTGGACGCGTGTCTTTAAATAAACCGGTCTTCATTGCTATGGCGACCAAGAGCGTCTTTACGAAACTGTCATTGATAGGCATGCAATGCATTGATGAATGACGAAATATGGGCGGAGTGCTGTCGCTGATTGAATCATTGTCGAAGTACGGGCTATTGCTTGGTGCGCCGATGCGGGTTAAGTGGCGATGCCATGCCGACTAACATCGTTTGTCATGGCATGACTTGTTGTTTTGTGTCTGTTATCCCGGTGTGAATCATGTCCATTGTTGATCGCTGTTGTTTCATCGAGCGAACTGTTACGGGCTTTACGCATGGAATATTGTGGTGAATTGACAAACTGAGCAAATAACAGGCTTCAATCGCTTCAACAATCTTTGATGGAACTCGAGATGACCGCCAGCGTGGCATATGATGCGGGATATGAGCTTGCTTTATGTCGCTGGAAGATGCAATGGTCGAACTGTACATGTTGACTGGTGTTGGTGATGTGTCCTCCCGAATTCTGCGTGCGCGCGATCGTGGAAGCTGGGTCGCGATTGAATTTGGCTCCGGTGGCTTTAAAATCTGGCAAAAGAGTAGCAGGCAAAACCAGTATAAATCATCATGGTTACCGTTACCGATGCTATTGGCTGTTTTAACTGGGGTGTGACCGCGCTGCGGTTGAAACGGCCGAATGTCCCGTGGCGTGACAGAAGAGTGAGCTGCGCACGAAACTGGGCTTTTGGCTTTGTTGCTGTGGTGATCTCCCTGCGTATTAAACGGCGGGCATAATCGAACCTCGTTCGTTAAGCTGTGATAGGTGATCAAAATTATGAGACAAATCATCGAGATGATGCTATTATTTCATAACGACTTCCCGTGCGAGATTTGATTTTGTTGCATTTGTCAGATTTTTGTCGTTGACTTAATTCATCGGTCTCAAATGAGGGGTCATTTGTTCGGTTTATGCCAGCATGTTGCAATAATTGTATTTCTTACATTCACTGTGCTGATGATTATCGTAACAGAGCTAACTCGCGGCTGAAAACGGTCCGCGGAGAATACGCTTCTTTCGATAATACGACACGTATGCGTTATTGTCTTGTACCAAAATGTTAAACATCATTTCACGCAGCATGTGTTTTAATTTGGCATTCGACATATTTGGTTCTGGCTTATGAACGCTTTCATTGAGCTTTCGGCTTTATGGTCAGGTATTGACTTCGGCAACCCGTTAGGTGTGAAAAAACTGTCATCGAAGTTCTTTGATGTTATGATATGGTAGCGTGGACTGAAAAGTCCCCATCCACAGGTGATGTAAGCCAACGCCCGTGTTATCCGCGTTTGCATGGTACAACGAAAATGAATTGTAGTGATTGTGTAACGTCGATAATTATTGCTTGTCATCAATTTCAAATAAATTGTTGTGGTACGCCATCTGTAACTTCGTAGCACGATGCGAGGTAACGGCTTCTTCCCCTGTCGGTTATGTCATCACGGCACCATCACGGCTACGACTGATACGGTGGCGGCTTCCATGAACTCTCCCAAAGAAGACATTGACTGGCTGGCATGTTGACGATAGATTTCATAATGAAGCTTCGTTGTGATTGTTTTCTTTGAGAACGAACTGATAATACCATGACTCATTCAGCGATGTTTGACACCACTGACTGGTTGAACACGCAATATTGAACAATGGCTATGTTCCTTGTGTTATCACCGGACATCAGAAACACGAATTGATGATAACCTCGGCCACAGATTGTTTTCATTTGGCTAAGTAAACCGTCGAAATATTTGTGTTAACAAATTAACACGGAGTTCACTGTGTCTCCTGTTGAAAACCGGGAATGTCTCTCGCCCGGTTCTGAAAGATGACGGTGGATTCTGGACCGGAATCGGCTTTGTCTGGTCACTATTCAGCTTGCGTGGTCTGCTTCTTGCATAACGGTTGATCGATATCCGGTTTTGTTTGCGGACTAACTTTCTTCTCCTCCAGCACGGCGCTGATGAAGCCGTCGTCGTCTTCGCTCTTGTCGAGGTTATCACGGGGCTACGGTGCGATCGGCTGCTGCAATAAAGGCTTACTTTTAAATTCGACTGTTTTAACCGTAACCGAAACAAACATATGATCGTTTTGACGCATTATGAAAAGAATGTTATTTAATATGCCGCTGTGTTATTGTTGATCATCTTCGATAAACGTTAGTCTATGACTGGTCTTTCTTCGCTTCAAATGATAACTGCTGACTTTATGGTGAGAGAATAGTTCAGCACCGGCATGTTATGACGAACGCTGACTTAGGTAATCACTTGTAATGACTTGAACGCAATAGATATTGCCCTGAAGTGTATGGTTCGCCTCAACAATACCGAACGAAACAGAATATTCAACGAGCCTCTTGTTTTCTACGCTATGCTTGCCGTGAGCTTTATGCGCCCAACGAACCAGTTTATCTCCCTGCGCAATTGATCGATAATTTAATGCGTATTGTCATGCATTGATTTCGAAACCATCGGACGGACGGATAAAGCTGATGACGGCTGGCCGTATTTATTGATGATGACTCTTCCTTCAGCCATATATATATATATCATTTGTGCGGATACCATGAAAATATTCAAATATTGTTGGCGTGATATGGCAACAACAGCCAGCAACAGCCAGCAACCGTAATATAACCGCGTTGGTACGAACATAAAATTGAACAATCTTTGTTCAACACTGACAACCGAAATTGGCGACTAACGTAGTAAGGTGCGGCTATGAGAGGAGGCAATGGCGAAACTTAAGAATGAACCTTACTACGATGGAAGTAAATGATGGCGTCCCTCGCCATTGATAATGCGCGAAATGGCGATATTGCTTTGTTGAACCCTTGTCAGATTGACAAAATGTTTTATTTTCAGAATATGAACTGTTCAATGAATATGAAGCTATCTGCTTACCCAAAACGCCAACTAATATTTGCGTAATGAGTGGTCATCATGAAGGAAAACTGCGTTGACTGTATTTCAATAATTTGTTCATGGCTGAAATAGGCAAAATAGACGCGAAAGCCGAGAACGGTCGCGGAATAACATTTGACTGCATTTCCTACAAACTGATGACGCCTGGCGCATTCATATATTGCGAGACGGAATTCTTCCCAAAGTACTGAAACGCTAATTTCGAAGAACCTCAACGCTCATTCATTATAGTTTTTATGCGTATTGACCAGATGTTGCTAAAACTATATAATTCAGGGCTATATATTTACCGCATTTTCATTTTGGCACGATTCAAAACTGCAATGGAATTTCGACCGAAAATTGTTACACAGCTAATAATACGGTACTCTATCTTTGTCAGGATTCATATTTCGTTTATACAACAAACTTTGATTAATTGATGACATTAATCGCGTCTTTGACCAATCAATTTCCTTCAACCGATGAAAATTAATATATTATGCGCGGTACAGTGGAAGCCGCATCTAGGCTGGCATCGCCAATCGCTAAAGCTGATCTGACGAATCTGAATTACTATCATTCTAAACCGGCACACCCTCTGTCCGGCAATTTTTGTCGATCTAACGAATAACGTTTAGAGTTTCCACGCGAATCAATATCATCACTATTGATAGTTAATAATCTTAACGTTGATGCTAATTCAGAACTGTTACTCGGTTCTGTGACTAGTTAATAATTAGCTATAATGTACTGCTGAATCAATGGCGTTAAATATGGCGATAATTTTATCTGCTATGCTGCCTCATCTTTAATGCGAGCCTTATCATCTTCTGACATATACTGCCTGCTGGAAATTAACAAAAACCCATTAGTTATTATAAATAAATACTCGAACAACCAGTTCTTTAAAATTGATGTGAGAACAGTTTAAGCGGCGCCGATAATCCAGCTATAGCAGCTGATTGATCTATATCAAATAATGAGGAATATGGCCGGGTGATCGTGATCGGCGGCGTGACTCGTCTTCTAACGGTGAACGATGATGATCGACGAGTCGTGAAACTTGGTCGTTATTAACATAACTGCGACGGACTAAACGCTGAACGAGCGCATGTTCCGAAGACCCTGTCTGCGGATAATCATGCGTGATGATTCGACAAATTACGCCTGGTTTTAATTATTATGGAAACAGGCTAAGATGATATGGTACTGTGCATTCCAGTATTAATGCGCTTTTACGCGCGTTGATCTCGTGTTGAATATTGATATGATCACTGTTTCTTCACTCCGGTGCAATGATTTCATGTTGTCGGATGCGATTTATGACAAGAACGCTTCGGTACAGCGGGGATGAAACATTGATAACTGGTTGTATCTTATATTGCGCTGTTCTGCGAACTTGACTGTTGCTGTTGGCAGACCGATGGGTAATGTTTTCGTTTTGGCAACTGAAGCTTTGCCATGTTTTATGCGTAATCGGGTTGGTCGAATGCGGTTTTCGACCACCGCATCAGTGTTCGACGCTTGAAGTTCAGTGATCGATGATCGGCAACAGTCTGCGGTGAAACCTGTAATCGGTTTGGTACCGAGAGAAACCGCCGAAACTGTTGTAATCGGCTTTGAACGTTTTGTCTTAATACGTTGGTGGTTTGTGTTGCATTTTTGTACGACTATCACCAAAGGTTGCCTTATTGTTCGGCTTTCTGAAATGCTGAGCTTCATTTTTGCCCTGCTTCGTAAAACTTTGTAACGGTTGGTGACTGCGTTAACTGCTCTGAAACTTGTGCATATAATCGTCAATGCAATTTGGGCCTTTCGCTAACGTGTTGCTTTCTCGCCGTATGATAATCATTCGTATTTGTTTTCACCAACTGCGGTCAGCTGTGTTTTAATGCGGTCTTACCGATACATTGCGTGGACTTCAGAGAACTACAAAGCACATTCAACCCCGGCATCTTATTTTGTCTGCAAAACATTTCTTTGGCTGATTTTCTTTTATCTTTTCAGGAGACTGTTGGCTTCCTATCATGTTCGAACAGTTACACTGCTGTCAACGAATCCCTACGCAGCAACCTCACGGAGCGATCAATATCGTCGTATGACAGCGATGTTATATGATACCGCCATTCATGTTGCTGGAAATGAACCATGATGAACTTTGAAGCTTGACGACCAACTACCTGTTGTGGCGTCCTGCAATCACTATGACATGCTGGCTGAGGTGTCTGTATGTTGAGTTATAATATTGACGAATAACTTTACGTAATGTTCTGAAGTCGTGGCATGAACGTCTTTGTGCCTATTAGGGCTGGCATTTGTGGTGTTCGCTGACATTTAACGACGGATGGTTCGTGTGCGTCACCTCGTCTTTACGGTGGTCGAAGCCGCGTCCTCGATGAAGGCTTTCGGTTGAAATCGCTTCATTAGCAATCTTTCATTCGATTGTTCTTTTCGCGATGATAATTGTTGTTTCCGGAAGTGTATCTCCGGGTTATATTTATCAATACTTGAAAAATTTTACTTTTCTATGATCTGAACACGTGATATCCATTCAATAACGAGGATTTATGAACAGTATCTGTCGCTGGTTGTATTTGTATCACTATTCTGCGAGTTTGTACTGTTCAGGGTTTTGTTCTTTCAGAGGCCGATAACCAGTTGAGTTGTAGATGAGAATGGGGAAGAATTCGCGAGATAACTCTGGTGGGTATTATGAACAATGACAACTATGTTGAAAAAAGAACTGAAATCAAATAATTTCTGGCCACCACCCTGCTAATATGTTCAACTCGGCTATGCCAAAACCTGCGTCTGGTGAATTTATTGTGAACGAGCATTCATTTCAGCTACGATTTAACGACCAGCGGGTAAACAAAACGTGCTTTCTTGCGATGTTTCATCGATTGCAATCGGCAACATGTTTCATTCTGTGACTGAAACTTCATTGTGGAAGTATTTAAATGACTGCAACCCCAAACTTCGGCCCACTTTGTATCGCTTGATTGATACGGTAAATGTGTTACTCTTCATACTTGTTGCCAGGTGACTTTTGGTTATCATACTCCGTATTTTGTATGGTGCCCAATATTCTCGATTCTGAACGAATTTTATGTTCAATATGTTGGACGAAGCTGGACAAACCGGTAAGGCAATGTATTAATCATGAATACGAAACGGTGGGAACGCAATGGTAAGGCTGCCTTTCTTCAAAATCTGGGGATGTCGTTAAATCCTGAAAATGTTTGATGGTACTGATGGATCGTTTTCATTTTATATGTTGTCGTTGATTTTGTGATTGCTGATAGTGTAGATAAGGTCACCCTGGCGGTCATATGAACGGACTGTAATATTGTTGACGTCGTGTGAACCATGATGGTATGAGGACTGGCGATGAAGAACTTATGTGTTTTTACCGAAGACATGTCGACCGAATTAATGCATTCAACGGCGGCTGTTCTTCGAATTGGTTTTGGCATGGCCCGTGTATCGGCATGACGTGGATATACTGCGGCTAGAACGAACGCGGCTTTTAGACTAACAATTTCGCGAAGGTGATATGTTTTGGATGACGAGCTGGTTTTGATGTGCGTCATTTCGCCGTTAAAATTGTTGGATTTGGCCTCGATCTGTCTTAATCTTCCGTAGCGAACGAACGTTTTGACCGAAAGCCGATTCTGGCTCGTGGTTTAACGATGAAATTGCGTATAATCTTGACGGTTCGGTGTCGTGATTTGTATGAAACGATGGCTGTTCATTCGTACGTAAATTGCGTACGTTTAGTAAACCGTTTAGAAGTATGTGATTATAGAACGTGTGTTCGCTTTTGCCAGTCGAAGTTTCGTTTTGTTGATGAAATTGCGTTTGAAATAAAGGCTGTTCTTCATCTTTTCTGTGGATAAAGTCCACTTTTCTGTTGAATATTACGGCTCGGTATGATGTTTTGGTGACCATGTTTGATATGTTTCTGTTGCGCATATTTGTTATCTCATCGTGCTCACGATCTTTGATGACATCTCTGGCCGACCGTTTCGAAACGCTACATGAAATGGCAGATAACAACTTTCTGTTCAATCTGTCTTATTGTTCTCCATCATCGTGACTAACTCTTTGTTAAAAGGTTTTGGCAAGTGGGTGTTAATAAATTCTTGGAAATTGTTCGAGTAAAAACGGCAATTACACTGGAAAAATAACTGGCGCCGACGTCATCGACCAACCAGACTGCTTCGGGCTTCCTTCGCATGAAAGAAGGCTTTATTTTAATGCTGGGCCGGTCTTCAATGAAACACCTTTTCGCCAAACTGTTCATTTTCTTTGCCGTATTGACAATGGCTGAAAACCGAAGGTGATAGCAGTAATACTGAAATAACGAAATATCCTTTTTAAACAGTACTTTACATGGAGTCATTTTAACGAAGGCTGTTTAACCATTAGCATTATTAAGGTGAAACTAACGTGCCAAATCGACTAATATGAGGTTTTCAATGCATTAAATGTTAATAATTTCTGTGCTGTTAATATTTGAAATGTTGGTATTTTCCTTCGACCGGCATGGTAATGACGAGCATAACCGCTGTGCAACGACACTATATGACCAGGATAATGATTCACCGGTAATTGGCTGTTTAACACGATTAAATCACGGTTCAATCTTGATACTTTCAAATAATCGGCGAGCTACTCCGTGCGCAAGAAATTTCATTATTATGTTTATCGCATCAACGACTTCATAAGCTTAAGGTAACGCGGATGTCGCTTCGGTCTAAGAACATCGTATTGAAGCAGGCCCGTAATTAGGGTTTTATCACCCGACATTAGCATAATTGTGGCGGAATACGCACTCGCTTCTTTCGGTCGAAACCGACATCTGTCTGGAACGTGAGGAGATGTGTCGTCTTTCGGTTGATTCCTTGTTCTTCTTCAAATTCCTAATGAACTGAATCTAACGACGGTAAATGTTAACGTCATATTTCTTGAATTATCGACCAATGTGATGAATAAGAAGATAAATGTCATTAATGTCGTACAATATTGACCAAAACGGTTTGATCGCGTGAAATGAACTTTCGCAGAAACAACTTTTGAAAATGAATCGATTAGTTTAGTTATTGATGGATGGGCTATGCTGAAATGGATACCTTTAACGAAATCTGTCGCGGCATTTTACGCTGTAATAATGGCGCAACGGTATGCGTCGTTACTATTTACGTTACCGGCTTCAATCTGGTATGTCGGTTATGCCGTCGGCTGGCGGTTGGTGAACTGGCGATGATGGAACTGATTTATTGTTTGGCAAACCCTTGCTCCTTCTGGTCGTTTCTCTGTTTCTGACGCCGTTATTATTGTCGATGGGAGTTTGTCGGCTCTCACTGCAAATGTGACATGAGGAGACCGATACGGATCGCTCTTTCGTGCGTTTGAGGAAGTAATGAGCACCTGGAAGTATACGTCGGCATTTCAATATCGCCGCGCGGCAGGCGCTTGTAACTTATGAAACTACGGCTATGGATGCGTAATGATGTTTCAATTTATGGGGTGGCTGGTTGTCGGTCATTGTCGTGACGGGCGATATGAAGCGTATATTTGCGACGGTTCTGGTTGTTGTTCAAAATGGCGGTCTTGAACAACGTTTTATGGTCTGTCTTTTGATAGCGCGGTTACGGTGGAACGCTGACTGCCGGTGTTTACGCGTCAGTTCGACTCGGTATATCGGAAACGATAAACGTCGATCAGTCTTCACTGCTGATCTTAGCACTATTTGCGTCTTTTCTCGGCTAAATATATAAACCAATATGAATGAAGACCGTTTGCCGAAATGGGATGTTGCGTACTGACGATTCAGGCGAAGACTGGCGCGATCGAGAACTCATTTATTTCCGTCGACTTAGGCGTTCGACGGAATTTTGACTGGAATGGATAAGGTCATTTCGTCATCGGTCGTTTCGTTTGGTACGGATATCGATTTATGGTAATGCGGTTTCGATAATGACCAATATAACATTCTTTGATTTATTGAATCTGATATCTCATACGTCGAAATTTTGATGGCGCTGTCTTACGAACGTTTTAATGTGGCACCATTTCTTCGAATGTATCGCTTCAGGTAATCACTGTACCTATAAATATCGAAACTGGCAGAGATTGATACTGAAACCAGATAGGTGATCTTAATCAACGAAATTCACTTCAAACGATAAGCATTCTGGTGTTCTGACATATCTGGCATTCATTGGCACGGTGATAGATATTGAAGCGCATGGCATGTTATGTCGGCGTATTGAAGATTTACGCAAATGCGTCTGTTCGTCTTCGAACGAACTGTATCGTGTTAAAATCTTCTCGCTTTGAAGTGAGGGTTCGATACGTGGTGCTGCTCAACTCCCCAAAACTGCTTACCGAAGGCGTCTGATTTATTTTCATTTTACCGGTTTCCCAAAACGTCTATATCTATATTAATGACTATTATGGTGTTATCATGAACAACTTCGAAAATATCAGGCGACTGAAACATTCTAAGGGCGACTGGTAACCGTGCGTGTCACCTTTTCGTAGCTGGCGCTTATATGCGGTTACTACAACCGAGTTTGTTGTGATGAATGGGCTGCTTTGTCGCGGGATTTCCTGGCAATACTGCACCACCTCTGCGGTATGTTTCGAAGTCGTAACTGGATTGAATAACGAACTTTACATACACCAATGCCGGAGTATTATGTTTCGCTATCGGGCACGCTTTGTCATCTTCATGACATATATTGACGCTATTATTCATTATCCGTTTACTAACCAACTCTTTCGAACGTATTCGTTAAAGACTAAAATTAACGATCTTTCGAATTACATATCTCAACAATACCGGCAGGTCGCTATTATAAATCCAAGCTTTTAATCATTCGATAATAAATAATCTTTCGTCATTCAAAACGATATCCCCATCTTTCACGCTAACGAAAAAGGTTTATCTTTCTGAAAATCTATCCCGTCGACGTGATATGAATGAAAATATTCATCCTTTTATTAAGTGATGGATACTTTAAAATGATTGGTCCTTATATTGTCGGCAAAATAAGTAGCATGAATAAATATAAATTGTTACAAGCAGTTATAACTTTAACTGAACAATGCCACTGATTATGAATATGGTGCGATTATGACGTTTTGTCATCGCCATGTTGTCCGTAATCTGCGATTCGCAATATTTAAAGGGAGACATCGCTGCCATTCGAAGAATCGAGTGGACATCTGGTATCTGTATATGCGAATGTATTTTTAAGCAATAAATATGTGTTGACCTGAAAATGGCAGGCTCTGTACTAAATCGAAGTCACCTAACACGCCTTATAATCAAAAGTCAGCTTAATATGGCATTTTGGTGATACTTAATTTTTTGTTCATCAATAGCCCAAAGCGGCTTTGGCAGCACAACTGCCGTTATTATGACTCCTGGTATATTCAGACGCAAACATCCATTTTCCGCTCATTATCGGCGATGCGGGCTCAAAGTATTGTAATTCGGCTGTCATTGTGGCGAAATGACGCAGGTGGTGCGAGGTTGTAAGGTTTTATGAAATGGTCGATGGTTTGATGCTACTATTTTTGTATGTTTGGATTGCATTTTGCATTACAGGAACTAAATAACATGTGACGCCTATTTAAGTCTAAGGCCAGAATTACGCTCAATCGTCATCTTCGGGCTATTGGTGGTCGGCTCGAGCTGTCAGATATTGATTCTTAAACGAAAAGTCGATGGCGACGTGATTGAGCTGATAAAGTCGTTGATACTTCATGCGACATAATGGTGTATTTAGTAATAGTCTTTTGTTACGGTAACGCATTGACCCGGGAATGGCATCGGTTTTACCTCTACGGTGCGTCGAAACGTGGAAAGAACGATGCGGTTGGGCCCGATATTGCTTCTGATAAGCGAAACGACGGCATATATGACGGCGCGACAGATGTAATGTTTCGTAAAGAACGGTTTTAAATTTCAGGATGAACTTGGCATTTTAACTTTCGCGTTGATGTGGTACGATCAGGTCGGCGCGAAGGCGAATCATGAAGCATTTTAAACTATGGTTATCGAGCGCTTTCTTTTAAATGTTCTTTTCAAGAGCACCGAGGGAAAGTGACTACGCTTGAATCGACGATGATGATTTACATACATACTTGCCCATTTGATTCGTATGAAATGACTGAATCGAAGTGTTGGAGACTCGACGTCGTGCCAGCTATTGATAATGACCCGTAGCGTACGTTGAAAGAATAACGTTATATGGACTGTTAACGGCATACCCGGCTTTATGGAAAACTATTTGATATGCAGAGTGACTTGATTATCTTGACCGGTGTGCGTGGCGACTTACAACTGAAGTCAGGCCTTATCACGCCATTGAAGATTGTTATTTTGACCGTTTTCTGAAATATGTTTGATATGCATTTTATCGTCGACGAGCAGAATCGACCACCTCCTCTGATGGCTGCTGGAAGGATCTACCGGTAATTGATCATCAATAACCCGAGTTGCTTCAAATGGTAACCATCGGCTAAAATCATTTTTACGTCGTGAGTGAAAATGTTGAAATCAACCGGAGAACTATTTAGAGAATGAGCAACAACATTGATTCGTTGAATGATTGGTCATCCGATTAATAAACGACGACGCAGAAAATTGATTACTGAGTTTGTTGATGCTGCATAAAAGTGCTGCTTAAGAAGTTTAGAGGAAAACATGATAATGATTTAAGCGAATATTTCGAACGGTAAATTTTAGATCCCATTGCGTCCGAAGAACATCATCGGAAATTCTTAATGACAATCATTTCTGAAACTTTATTAAAGAACATATTAAACAGTCGGCTACCACACATAAAAGCAACATATCCATAGATACTGTAAATTGTTCGTATTGGAATAATACTTCGCTCACCGCTGGTGGTTTGTTATAATGATATTGATTTCGAATATGTTTAAACAATGAAATAACTGAGCGAAATAACTAAGCATCAATGGTTTTGATGAGAAATTAATGATTGGTTTTGCGCTTACTTGCTATTCCAGCTATAAAGCAGAAACGTCTGTAATAATCGAAATTCCTGGACAGGCTAATCGAATATCAACTTTACAACATAATCATATTCAATCAGCCGACCTTACATTAACGTGCCTTTATGTTTCAAATCAGGTTGCTTTAATGACCTCAACTCAGTTTGAAGAAGAAAGATGATATGATAGAAATTCAGTAGCATTTTCGTACGTGGCTGCTATTGCTCCGTAGACTATTCAACAGACTGACATGGATGCATATTATGAATGGTCGAAATCTATTATTGATTATTGCAGAGTCGACGGTATAATCAGAAGTATCGAAAAGTATCTTTAACGTATTTAATAAAATGTTTATAATCATATGTGTCCGACTGAAAATGGTGAAATGTTGATAAAGGCCGAATGCAAGGTGAACTGGGCCCGCTACTATTGACAACGTATATTTGTGCGATGAAGCAAATAACGAAGAAAGAGGAAGCGATCTTAGACTTTAAAGAAAGGCTTTGATGAGCACCAAGCTGACGAAATCTTGTCGCATCGGTAAAGCGAAGTTGACTAAAATATTTGTAATCTGTATGATGATAATACTGCTGAAGCAACGGCGTGTTCGGGGCTATTCGATGTGTAGGTTGAGGATGCGTAGCCGGTGTTTTATTTCGGCTTAATATGAGCGCGAATGGCGGCTTGTGATGTGTTCGGTGCTGTGGGCTTGTCTTGGATATTATGCATATCGACGCTTCTTTTGCTTTCACGACTGTGCTGTTTTCAATGATGGTGAACACTCCGAAGCGGTTGAAGCATTCAAGCTGGGTACTTCGATGGTGGTAATGGCAAGCTAACGTATTGTTCATAAAGGTATTTAATGAAGAAATGAACTGAAAGGAATAAGTTAAAGACTGATCGAAGAGTCAAAAATAACATGATGCTTCGTCATAGGTTAACTCGTGAATACTTGTGAAAGTAACTATAACGAATCATTTAACTTCCCATTTGCTGACACTTGGCAGATATTTTATATGAAGACCAGAAAGACTAATTTTGTGAAATGACTACAGCGGCGTTAAATGCTGCATGTCCATCAACGATACTTGTTGATGCATCCTACCATTGTTAACTTTGATGGAATGGTAAATTCGCGGCCAAAACAAACGGGATGCTACGATATTAACTTGAAAATGTTACAGTAACTATGATGCTAACGGAAAGCTGGGTTACCAGGTGAAGAGCATTTTGGCATAACTTCTGTCAGCAATATGGTAAAATCGGGTATTTCTTGAAGTCAAACGAGCTATCTTCATTCGCCGCTGGAAGTGGTTTTAAATCGACCAAATGACATCTTTAAACTGCGTGAATACGAGTGTTTGGTATGGAATTTGAGCACAGAAGGTATTTCGATTCAGCCTGCAAATGCGAAGCAAACAGGGTATTTTGAAAACTGTTGCGCTGTTATCTCACTAAATAGAAGCCGGATATTTATCGGCAATGGCTGAACTGTTAACAATAATAACCAAATCGTAGAAGGATGAATACCGGGTTGCCAATCACTGCACGATGAAAACAGCCGATATTAAGACATTTAGATTTCAGTTTATTTACTAATGTCAAATAAACATGGCTACAGAATGTTTAATCATCTTATCTACATCATCACAATAATTTGAGAACTGTCCCCACAGGCTATGAATCATTGGCTACTGTATGTTACTACGCATATGAATATGCATATATTACGTAAACGACAAACGCGACTCCCCACTCCCAAGAACAAAGAAGAGCGCACAGTAACCGAATGATAACGGCAACAATAATGATGCAATATGTACGTACGTGATATTTCATTATTTCTTACTAAATGACTAATGAGTATACATGCTAGAGAACATACAACCGTTTAATACAACAACGCTATATAAACAATTATCTGTTTAGAAATGACTAAGTTTTAATCAAACGATGAAAGTTTCAATAGGAAGATGAAGATATATCAATTTCTGAAATAGACTATTGTCCTGCGGGTGTTACAAAGTAAGATGGAATATCTTCTTACGTTCAACATAGTACGTATAAAATAACGATTTTAGTCTGCAATGACACACAAATGTGCGTAATTTCGAATAAATAATAAACCATCGTCCCCGTTCGATAGTGGCCGTGTATGCGTATTGACCAACCGAATTCATTTTTTTATCGGTGATAATAAACGGAATTCGTGTTGGTTTCGAAATAGATTTGTTTATGAAAGTATATTGGTGAAAAAAATGTATTCTACTACGTCTGAGTTGATAACCGATTGTGCTTCGAACTGTTAACGGTGAATATCAACGGAATGCGTTAACCATCTTCTGGCGCTGGTATTGGCGCGTGATACTGCGTGTTCGAGATATCGTCGGTTTATTGAACAGATCAAATTGATTGAACTTGATCGATGACCAGGCGCTTATGATATTTTCTACGGCTTCGCTGTGGAAACAATTCGCTTCTTCGCCATGTTCTTCATCTGGACCATTCAATGTCGTATTATCACTATTGACCGTGACGGGCAATCTGTTATCGTCGTTTGCTGTTCGACTGATTATATGATTAAACGGTAACGGCGAAGGCTTGACGTGGGCATACGATGACGCGTTACTATTATGTATGTACGGTCAGGTATTGTGACTTGAATGTTGAAACTGCTGTTTTCGCTCAAACGCCTGATGATCATCTTAACGATCGGGCATTCGGTATCGAAGCCAATATACGGTGCCGGTGATGATTTCGCAAAACGTCGAGAGAAGTTACATGCTGATGCCGATTAAACATGAACACCGATCTATCTTTGGTCAACGACAACGAGCGGAACCAAACGTTCTATGAGTAGCGATATTGGCAGCGGAAATCATAGTAGTCGTTTGTTATGAACCCGTCTTGTCCCCGCATTTGTCGTGACGACCGTGTATTTCAAGCGATTCACGCTATCTTTATGCTTTAGTATTTACGATCGCTACTTCATATTACCGATCGAAATATTGTGACTCCAAACTCGGTAAAGGTTCAAATTACATTCGTGGTTTATCGGTTCGGTTTTGGCGGTTGTTGAATTGTATGAGATTTGCTGACGCGGTCGAATGATAAACCAAACTTTTAACAAATGAAAAAAAGA